>NC_088239.1:42522777-42700277 GCF_036934945.1 Oncorhynchus masou masou | reverse complement strand
TGGCAGTCATAGTCAATGAACTAATCACTGATCATAAACTTGATGTGATTGGCCTGACTGGAACCTGGTTTAAGCCTAATTAATTTACTGTGTTAAATGAGGCCTCTCCTCCTGGTTACACTAGTGACCCTATACCCCGCGTATCGCGCAAAGGCGGAGTTGTTGCTCACATCACTTTTTATAGCTACTGTTTACAGACCTCCTGGACCTCGTAGTCATGGCAGATTATATTCACATGTTTGGTGACTTCAATATTCACATTAAGAAGCCCACAGACCCACTCCAAAAGGCTTTCAGTACCATCATTGGCACTCCACCAAATTGGAAGTCTTCTGACTAGCTTGAAAAGACAGTACTGTGCAATATCGGAAATCCCTTACTTCTGCTCGATCAGCCTACTTTTCCAAGCTGATTAAGGAGAATAAAAACTATCCAACATTTCGTCGCAAAGCTAACTTAAAAGTAGCATTCTCCAAGTGAAGATTGTCTTCACTTCAGCAGTGATGAATTCATGAACTTCTTTGACGAAAAGACCATGATCATTAGAAAACAAATTACGGACTCCTCTTTGAATATGCATATTTTTCCAAAACTCAGTTGTCTGCACAGAACTGCAGGACCTCGGATCAATGGAGACACTCAAGTTTTTTAATCCTGTATCTCTCAAACATTCACTAAAATGGTCATGGCCTCTAAACCTTCCAGCTGTCTACTGGACCCTATTCCAACTAAACTACTGAAAGAGCTAATTCCTGTGCTTGGCACGCCGATGTTAAACATAATAAATGGATCCCTATCCTCTGGATGTGTACCAAACTCTCTAAAAGTGGCAGTAATAAAGTCTCGCCTGAAAAATCCAAACCTTGATCCGGAATATTCAAAGCACTATCGGCCCATATCGAATCTCCCATTCCTCTCAAGAAATTTTGGAAGATCCTTTGCTCACCAACTCACTGCCTTCTTGGAGACAAATAATGCATAAGAAACACTTCCGTCTAGGTTTAGACGCGATCATAGCACTGAGACCGCACTTGTGAAGGTGGTAAATTACCTTTTAATGGCTTCAGACCAAGGCTCTGTGCTCGTAGACCTTAGTGCCACTTTCAACACCATCAATCACCATATTCTTTAGATTCAAAAGAATAATTGGTCTACGAGGACAAATTCCTCCCTGGTTTAGCTCATCTCTGTCGGAAAGATATCAGTTCATCTTTGTGGATGGTTTGTCATCTGACAAATCAATGGTAAGTTTCAGTGTTCCTCAAGGTTCCGTTCTAGGACCACTATTGTTTCGACTATATATGCTACCTCCTAGTGATGTCATTTTGAAACACAATGTCAACTTGTACTGCGATGTAGACGACACACAGCTGTACATTTCGATGAACCATGGTGAATCCCTAAAATTGGGTTTAGAAATTAGGAAGTGGATGGCGGAAATGTTGTTACTTTTAAACTCAAACAAAACAGAGATGCTAGTTTTAGGTCCCAAGAAACAAAGAGATATGCTGTCGGATCTGACAATGAATTTTGATGATTGTACAGTCGTCTCTGTATCCTGATCTCTCTTTTGACAAACATATTTCAAGAGCAGCTTCTTCGTAGCATTGCAAAAATCTGAAACATTTGTACAAAAATGATGCAGAAAAGCTCATCCATGCTTTTGTCACTTCAAGATTACAATACTTACCTCTGGCTACCAGATATAAGGCACTAAATAAACTTCAGTTAGTTCAAAATGTGGCAGCTAGAATCTTGACTAGAATCTTGACTCTAGCCTGGCTTCCTGTTAATGCTAGGGCTGATTTCAACATTTTACTGTTAACCTAAAAGCATTACATGGACTTGTTCCTACTTATTTCTCCAATTTGGTCCTGCCATACCTACACGTACATACCTGCTGTACATACATATACTTCATTTCTACTCTTATTTGTATTTTTTATGTCTTATTAAATATAATATCTTATGTTTTTCTTGTCTATAACTGTTCTGTACTTTGTCATGTATTTGTATGTTTTACAGTGCATTTGGAAAGTATTCAGACCCCTTGACCCCTTTTCCACATTTTGTTATGTTACAGCTTGTTCTAAAAATGCTTAAATATTTTTTTCCCTCATCAATCCACACACAATACCCCATAATGACAAAGCAAAAACAGGTTTTTAGAAAATGTTGCACATTGATTAAAAATAAATTAGATACCTTATAATACCTTATACCTTATCAGACCCTTTGCTATGAGACTTGAAAATGAGCTCAGGTGCATCCTGTTTCCATTGATCATCCTTGAGATGTTTCTACAACTTGATTGGAGTCCACCTGTGGTAAATTCAATTGATTGGACATGATTTGGAAAGGCACACACCTGTCTATATAAGGTCCCACAGTTGATAGTGCATGTCAGAGCAAACACCAAGCCACGAGGTTGAAGAAATTGTCTGTAGAGCTCTGAGAGAGGATTGTGTCGAGACACAGGTCTGGGGAAGGGTACCAAAACATTTCTGGAGCATTGAAGGTCCCCAAGAACCCAGTGGCCTCCATCATTCTTAAATGGAAGAAGTTTGGAACCACCAAGACTCTTCCTAGAGCTGGCTGATTGGCCAAACTGAGCAATTGGGGGAGAAGGGCCTTGGTCAGTGAGGTGACCAAGAACCCAGAGCTCTAGAGTTCCTTTGTTGAGATGGGAGACCCTTCCAGAAGGACAGCCATCTCTGCAGCACTCCACCAATCAGGCCTTTATGGTAGAGTGACAAGATGGAAGTCACTCCTCAGTAAGAGCCACATGACAGCCCGCTTGGAGTTTGCCAAAAGGCACCTAAAGACTCAGACAATAAGAAACAAGACTCTCTGGCCTGATGAAGCCAAGATTGAACCCTTTGGCCTGAATGCCAAGTGTCACGTCTGGCGTAAACCTGGCACCATCACTACGGTGAAGCATGATGGTGGCAGCATCATGCTTTTGGGATGTTTTTCAGCTGCAGGGACTGGGAGACTAGTCAAGATCAAGGGAACGATGAACGGAGCAAAATACAGAGAGATCCTTGATGAAAACCTGCTCCAGAGCGCTCAGGACCTAGGACTGGAGCGAAGGTTCACCTTCCAACAGGACAACGACCCTAAACACACAGCCAAGACAACGCAGGAGTGGCTTCGGGACAAGTCTCTGAATGTCCTTGAGTGGCCCAGCCAGAGCCCGGACTTGAACCCGATCAAACATTTCTGGAGAGACCTGAAAATAACTGTGCAGTGACGCTCCCCATCCAACCTGACAGAGCTTGAGAGGATCTGCAGAGAAGAATGGGAGAAACTTCCCAAATACAGGTGTGCCAAGCCTGTAGCGTCGTACCCAAAAAGACTCAAGGCTGTAGTCGCTGCCAAAGGTGCTTCAACAAAGTACTGAGTAAAGTGTCTGAATTCTTATGTAAATGTGATATTTCAGTTTTTTTAAATTTGTAATAGATTTGCAAACATTTCTAAAACTCCCTGGGCCAGGAATTTGTTTTTGTTTTGTGAGGTATTGTGTGTAGATTGATGAGGGGGGGGAACTATTTAATACATTTTACAATAAGGCTGTAACATAACAAAATGTGGAAGAAGTCAAAGGGTCTGAATACACTGTATGTGGACCCCAGGAAGAGTAGCTGCTACATGTGGAGTAGCTAATGGGGATCCTAATCAACTATTCCAAACAAACAGCTGGAGGCAGGGCTTTCTCCTATAGAGCTCCATTTTTATGAAATGTCCGTGTGAGAGATGCAGAATCGTTCTCCACCTCTTCAGTAGATCCTATGATTGAGTGTAGTCTGGCCCAGGGGTGTGAAGGTGAACTGCAAGGCACTGGAGAGACGAACTCCCCTTGCTGTCTCTGTCTGGCCGGCTCCCCTCTCTCCACTGGGATTCTATTACAGGGGCTGAGTCACTGGCCTGCTCACACAAGGAGGGTGCATCACGTCATGCCAAGGTTTTCCCCTCTATACTAAACCTGAGTGGGTTGAGTCACTGAAGTGATCTTCCTGTCCGGTTTTGCGCCCCCTCGGGCTCGTACAGTGGAGGAGATATTCATCGGTTGTACTCAGCCTTGTCTCAGGGTAGTAAGTTGGTGGTCTGTTTATATCCCTTTGGTGGTGTGGGGCTGTGCTTTGGTAAAGTGGGTGGGGTTATATCCTGCCTGATTGGCACTGTCCGGGGGTGACTTTTGACAGGGCCACAGTGTCCCCTGATCCCCCTTGTCTCAGTCCCCAGTATCTATGATGCAATAGTCTATGTGCCGAGGGGCTTCGGTCAGTCTGTCCTATCTAGTGTAATTCTCCTGTCTTATCTGGTGTCCTGTGTGATCTTAGGTATGCTTCATCTAATTATTCTCTCTCTCTCGCTCTCTGTCTCTCCTCCCACCTGGTCATCCAGTTTCTGGTTTTCTGCCTGCCACTAATGGAACCTTGACCAGTTCACCGGACATGCTACCTTGTCCCAGACCTGCTGTTTCGACCCCTGCTTTCTCTTTCCCCCTCTCTCTCTCTCACCTGCTGACTCAACCTCTGAATGCTCGGCTATGAAAAGCCAACGGACATTTGCAGCTGACCTGTTGCACCCTCTATAACCACTGTGACTATTATTTGACCCTGCTGGTCAACGTTTGAACAACGATCTGGCCTATACGGCCAGATCCACCCCCGACACATCCAGAAGAGGACTGGCCACCCCTTGGAACCTGGTTCCACTATAGGTTTCTTCCTAGGTTCCTGCCTTTCCAGGGAGTTTCCTAGCCACTGTGCTTCTACATCTGCATTGTTTACACTTTGGGGTTTTAGGCTGGGTAGCTGTATAATTTGTTTCCTGCATTTGTTTTTTACTAAACAGTATCCTACACTCTAAATAGTATTTTGAACGATAAGAAGGCTGTGCAGTAGTTTTAGTAAGGGAGTGAAAGGGTAACACGGAGCAAATCAGATCTCTGAAATGTAAATGGACGGCCCTTAATTCAGCAAAATATGTTTTACCTAAACCCTCCCTTGACACTTAAAAAAATGAACAAGTAACCCTCTCCTATACCCCAAATAATAATTAAAACATTAAAGTGGATAACAGAGAACATGTCTACCGTTTACCCTCTCTTCTTGGACAGACCAGAGTCTTAGATATGCAGATGTCCTTTAAGCATTATATGGCAATGCATGAATTTTGATTAAAACACAGGGCTGCAGGCCAGAAGGTTGTGGGTTCACAGACCACCATGGAGTAGGGGTGGAAAGATCTCCTTTATAGTAAAAGCATTGCATGAAACTATCATCATATTTCATGCAATTCTATGTCATTTTACATATTAGATTCATCTTTTTTAATACCACACAAATTACACGAAATTACAGGGTAAGAATGGACAGTGATAGGTCTATGTGTCATATTTCTCCAATGCCAAATCAGTGTATAGTTTGCAACAAAACTGTCCCTGTTTGCAAATAATTACATCTGAGACGTCATTAGAAATCCGAGCATGGTACTTTCAAAAGTTAGGCCTACCTTTCCACCCCATCCTCCTGGTTACTCTTCTTCTGTGGCTTAACCCAAGGAGAGAAGGTCACAAGTGTTTCCCTAAAAGCTATCTGGGTTTCAACATCTATTGTTCAGAAAGTGAATAACTTAATCAGTTGATAGTGACAGAATTAGATTCCCAAGCAGTCCATTTTTTGTTTCCTCGGCTATAGAAAGTTGTAGTTCAGCCTCTGACTGTCAAAGAAACGAAAAAAAAATCATACTCCCACCGGAGTAAAAGTCTTCCCCAGGTATTTTACAGTTTGTTTCTAGCATAAAGCATCTCGGACTAAAGCACTGTTGTGGACCACTTTAAATAATCGGATCGGTTTTTATTTTCTTCACAATCTTACGTTAACAGGGGATAGGCCGGTGCATTTTGTAATTTTCTTTAATAAAAGGTAGGCATATGACAGTGGTTGCCAACCGGTCGCTCGATTGGTCGATCTTCAAAGAATCCCAAAGATCCACCAAACATGTCTATAGAAAAGCCAACGATAAAGGCTTTTACGCTCCTTTTTTGAAGTGTATTGTGCGCTGTTGGACGGTAGGTGCACTTGATTCGGATGCCCGGCGCACAGGTTAAGCAAAGTGTTCCCATTTTGAACCATGTAAACTCTGCCTGCCCGGCAGACCTGTGGCTAAATCGAGTGTGGCTACTGCACTGGCCAATTGGATAGCTCAAATCACTGTGCCTGCAGCGCTTCCATGACCCCAGCCACAGTAAAGTGTGATACTAGCCTACATACAATTGAATAACTTTTAAAACCATGACCACAGAGAGACTGTCGAAGATCACAGCAAAGAGTGCGTTCATGTTAAATTCATTTATTTAGCACATTTATTCAACACTATTACAAAATGGAAAACAGGCTTCTCCCTACTTTCCCCTCGCTGCAGCCGCAATGGATGAGTAGCAAGACCAGTGTATCGATAGCTCTGCGTTTTTATTAATATTATTAGCTTGTCGTGTCTATTTTAATATCGAGGATAATGGTACTTTCTCTGGTCATAGGAACAACATTCATTTACGCATGAGGCAGATGCAGTACGAATCGAGTTTTGCCAGCAGATAGAAGACTGTGTCCCCTCTCTCTGGTCAGTCTCGCTGGAGGAGAGGAAAGCGAGAGCAGGGACCGTGAGAGGTGGACCCTCTGCTGGTCTCTCCCTCTGCTGAGATGAATGCCGTGGTTAAAACAACTGGGAACAGCGGAAATCTCAGACTTCTGAATTCAGTGCGTTCAAGACAACTGGGGAGAAAAACGTCTGGGGAAAATTGTTTTAAATAGTCATCCAACTCGGATATCCAAGCTGGAAACTCTGGCATCTTTCTAGACCGAGTTCTCAGTTGTCTTGAAAGCACCATGACCATCAGACGCAGGCACCGTCAGTTCAGTCAAATAAAATGTTTGCTCAGCTGTGCCTCGAAAGTGCTGTGCCTCGAAAGTGCTGTGCCTCGAAAGTGCTATGCCAACTGCCAACTCTGCTCTGCTCTTTTCCGAGCATACACTTCGTAGCCTATCGCCTGTAGGCTATGGATCATGTGATTGAGACCATACGGATAAGCCTATAAGCACACTTGATATTGCAGGCCCAGCAGAGAATCAGAGATGGGGGGCAGCATAGGGCACACATCAATATATAGCCTAATAAGCAACTCATTCTAAAACACTGAGCATTATTGACATTTCATCAATTACAAATGACATGACCCTCCCCTGGACTAGATTTAAATAATACTAAACCCTCCCCTTGACGGAAATTGAAAAAGCACGACCCTCCCTTATTTTCCTCCAGGTACCCATTCTGTACATTTCCATCCATCCAAGACAGATTTCAGACAAAGCAAGTGACCACTGGGAGTGTCTGTGCGCATGTGTTGCAGAGAAAGAGAGACTGGGGATCGGCGTATGGGGCATATGGAGGAAGAGCAGGAGGAGCAGGAGAAGAAGGTGTGTGTGTGTGTGTGTGTGTGTGTGTGTGTGTGTATGAACACTATGACACTGATACGTTTGTTGTGTAAGGACAACACAATGGACTGCCCAGTCCCAGCAGAAACTCCCATCCCTCATGTTTTGTCGAAAATATCCCTGGTGCGGGGACTCAACTCAATGGCAAATCATTTAGCTTGTGCTGGGTTTGTGTCCTATTGTAGTCTATATAGCCCGATTGCCCCATTGTGGATGTTTTGTGTTTCTTGTTGAGTTTGATATAGTGGTGTTGAGGGATTGTGATGGGTCTGATGATGTAACTGTCTCTAACACACACACACACACACACACACACACACACACACACACACACACACACACACACACACACACACACACACACACACACACACAATAACAGAAGAAGGAGGCGCAAAGGCTGCCTGCAAGGCACTGAACATTGTTTGAGAAAAAACAGCAAGTGTCACTTCTTAAACCGCTACTGCACTTCATTGTGAAATGCAAATGTGCCAAGGTTTTTCAGAGGAAAACAGAGTCGGGGTTTAGAGATGAGAGTTTAGAGTCAGGAGGCGTTTATTGCTCTCAGTGGTTTCTGTACAACGTCCTGAAATAACAAGGCACCCGATTTGCGAAGGTTGTGTTCTTTCACTGTATGTACATGTGTTAGAGGATCACAAATAAAACAACTGCGGAATAGAGCGGTTGATATTATCAGATTCACGTCCGAGGAAAAGAGAGTTTAATCAGATATGCAGAATTATTAAGGCAACAGAGGGATGGGGGGAGATGGGTCGAGATAGGGGCACTGCATCTCTCTTTCTCACCCCTAGCCCTCCTCCCCCTTTACCCCCTCTATCCTCTCTTGGCTCTTCATTCTTCTCCCCTTCTCCACACTTCTCTCATTCAGTGTCTCTGTCCCCCCTCTCCCGCTCTCTCTCTCCCCCTCTATTTTCCTTCAGGCCTCCCCTCCCGACCTCACCCTGAGTCCCAGCAGTGTTGGGGAGAGGGGGGCCCGGGGATGGGCCAGGGGTACTGAGGGGGGATGACAATGGGGAGAATGGGAGATTGCGGTAAGGGGGCATGGTGAATAGGGCCATTCAGTGTGCCCAGCCAAACAGAAAAGCATCTCCCCTCTCACTTCAAACCCTGAGTTTCACTCTGTACAACTAGCCCTTTATTCTCCGTAATTACTCTCCAACACACATGGAGCCATGCACGCGCAAACTCTCTCACACACACACACACACACACACACACACACACACACACACACACACACACACACACACACGCACATAAAGAAGTGCAAGCAGGGAGAAACACAAATACAAACACGATGTAGCCTAGTAGTATATGCTACTTATGTGTCATGCAATATACAGCATACCGAAGTAAAAATATAACGAATCCTCCTACATGTAGTTTAATACCCAGTGTTTATGACACAGTCATAGACTACACAGTATCATCCACATCATGAGTGTTGGAGCCATCCATCTAAACTCTCCTTGTTAGCTATATATGTGCATGAAGTATATACTGAGGTACAAATGTGAACATAACTACACCCATCCAGTGTTTATTGCATAGTGCTACACTACACAGTACACAGTAAGTATCATCCACATTATTCATGAATGTTGTTGCGGTCCAGTTAAACTCTCCTGAGCTCGTTAACCTACATTAAGACCATGCTTATAGGCTGTCATGTCTAGGGCTGTTGTGTTGGGATGGGGGCTAGCTGATCCTTGTGTATTAAATACATAGAAAGAATCATTGTTTCACTGTATTATACATGCTTAATATTTGGTGTGGTTGGCAGCATATGTCATGCAACGCGGGAGAGAGGAGCATAGATTTTGGCTTATATATCAACAAACAGTAAATACAAGGGTGCAGACAAATGGCATACTCTTAATGATCTTTCGGAAACTTTGACACAACCAATAAATATTTCCAGCAATATCCATACAGGATCCTTGCATCTATTTAATTGCTGCCATTCAGTCTTCATTTTGTGGAGTTTTCAATACATCATAGGCTACCTAATCCTGGAACCCAGCACCAAGTCTTGGAACACAGCTTGACACGTGAGACGAGCTCTTGAAGAAACTCCAAACTATGTCAATGTTGTGTTGTTGCCGAGCTGAGTGTGCTTGGGATCGGCAGACCTCCCCACCACACATACACATATCCATGGTGTCCAGCTGGGCCCGGGTCAGGAGACAGAGATCCCCACAGACCCCAGAACATGTGGGGGGGGGGGGTTGACCCTGCCCTGCGAGGGAGCTTCATACCATCAGGCTCTCTCCAACCCTCTCCAGCCCATCCTGGGGTGGACTGGGACAAGAATTCGGCCCTGGCAGTTTATCCACATTGCACGCACCCCCACCTCCCAGGCGGGCCACCAGCCTGCACACACACCTCATCCCCACACGTCCACCCTTCATCCTGGACCTATTTAGACACAGGTGTAGTGCTGACACATGACATTGGCAGTACTGTGCTGTTTCTCAACCATTTCTTTACCAGTGACTGGCGAGACATGGTCCTCCTCTTTTTCTAACCAGCTCATTTTTTTAAAACAAATACAATATGTACAAATACCACTGGAGTACAACTCACCACTATTAACTGTGTCTCTGCTCGAGCCATTTGGTCTGTCTGTCTGCTTAAGCCTTATACATATAAACGCCAAGCTCTTAGGCTAGATTGCAAATATATATATTCTTTTACACATATATTTGTTCCAAATAGGACAATCAACAATTACAGAAATACAATTATTTATTTTTTAAATTCACACATGCAACAATCTCAGGCGGGTGTTTATTGTCTGTATCTGAGCTCTAGAGCATATCGTACCCCAGTCCTTTGCTGAAATATCTTATATCCACTGAAGTCTCTTACTGTCAGAGTTGTCTTGATGAGTAGCTACCATTTCCCCATATAATTGACGTCATGTGACCTCTCCCATAACACATATTAACAGAGAGTGCTTCTAAAGTGGTCAAATGACGTTGCAGGGAATTTTGTTTTAGACTGGAAAACAGAACGCTTCTCAATTGTAAGTATTTGCTTTTGTGGTAAGTTAAGTCTTCCATTTAGTTCTTCAAACGACATGAGCCCTTTTTCATTGTATAAATCCCTTACTTTAACAATACCTTTTCTTGCCCATTCTGTAATGCCCAAGTCATTTTTACCGGGTGGGAAATTTTCATTGCTCCAAATTGGTGTAGAACTGGATAATAAAGGGGATTCGCCCAGGTATTGCTGTACTTCGTGCCATATAGTTTTTTTTGTTTTTAACAATGGGATTAGTAGTGTTCTTCTTTAGCTTCTTAAAGGGAGTAAAGTACAAATATCGATCCAAAGTTTGTGGACAACATTTCAGTCTGCACTCAGGGTAAGTATGGTTTCTTGGAGAACCAAAACATTGCAGCCCTAAGTTGTGCAGACCAGTAGTACCACAGTAGGTTTGGAAGTTGCGCGCTCATGACAACAGTAGGCCCCCGGTGAGAGCACAGGCACAGAGGCAGGGCAGACACTTTCACTACAGGAATCATCAGGATAATGCACTTCTCTGTTTGACCAAATCATGGTTTTAGCAGCCCCCCCCCAAAAAAAAAAAATATGTTTTGAGTGGGATGACAATGCAGAATGTGCTCGTTCTACGTTTAAAGGGACCCTTTCATTTTTTTTGGCCTGTCTAACTGATGACAGAGCCCCCTCCAGCCTTCTGCGGTATCCCCTTCATGGGCTCCTTAGGGAAGGAGGCCCGGAGAAAGTTGGGTTGGGGATAGGGGTATGGAGGGAGGGATTCAGGGAGGAAGGAGGGGAGTGGTGTCTGATCAAATGGCCCTGCTGCAGCCTGTTGCATGGATGTGGCCCAGACCAGACGCTCTGTTCTGTGCACGAAGGAGACCCACATACTCATAAGCGTGTGTGTGCGCGGGCACAAAAGGGGCTGTGTAGGAATGAGCCAAACAGTGGCAGAGAGAAGAGACGCAACACAAAGGGCGGGACAAAAGATGCAGCAGGCAGCAGGAGAGTACCGCGATGTGACGTGGGGGGGAGACGGGGGAGAGGGCCAGTGGGTCAGGGGGGAAGAGGGAGGGAGGTTTGATGCTCCATATGGGCGCTCCCCTCGCCTTCCTCGCCCTCTCTGTGCAAACAGGCAGATGTCACATGGGCCGGCCCCGCCCCTATGGGCCAGCGGGTCACGACACACACAGAGGCATGGTGGGGTAAATAACAGAGCAGGAGGAAACAGGAGAGAGAGGCTGGGGCCCAGCCCAGCTGCCTGCCTGCCAGAACAGCAACACCACAATACACACACACATGGTTATAGTCATACACACACAAATGCTCATTTAAATACACACACACATACTCATACACACAGGCTGGCACGCATACACACATAATCACACATATATGCTCATACGAACAGACATACTGATAGACACATACACACACACAACCGTATACATGCACACAAACAAATGCACATATCCATGCATGAAATACACACACACACACACAGAATAAGCACAACCACTATCATCCTCAAATGCATCCACTAACGTTCCCTGATGTCACTAGAGCATAACCCCGCTTCCAACTTTTTCTGTCAATCGCTGATCATTATTTGACTTCCTTCTCGCTATATCTCTCCCTCAACTTGTCAACTATGTACCTAAAATAATGCTCGGCACAACAACAGAATGTAAACTAAATGTAGAGCTCCCTCAGCCATATGGTGTGTTGAAGAAGGGGGTAGTGTGTGTGTGTGTGCACGCGCGCGCTTGCTTGCCGCGTGTGTGTACGTTTGTGTGCGCACGCACACACACAAAGGCTTGAGACAGGTGTCACTTAGTAGGCTTGAGTAGGGTTACTTTACACACTGCAGTGACAGCTCTCCCCTTAACACCAGAGTATAAAACGGATTTGAATGAGAAAGGGGAGGACAGGGGGAGAGGCACGGGGAGGGAAGTGGGGCGGAGGGGGGGGCATGGGGGAGGGGGACTCCCCTTGTGTAACAGGTCTGCTGCTCGGAGCCTCCAGCATGTTATGGAGATGGAGGAGAAGAAGGGTCACCCCTCTGTTCTGTTCACTCTCACTCTCTCCATCCCTTTGCTGCAGCTCTGCTCTCCTCCTTCTCTCCCATCCCTTCCCTTGCCCGGGCCGTCCCTCTGCTCATTTGCATAGCAGCTGCAGAGTGCAGGGTGGGGACAGGGCAGGTTTGGGAATGGGAGGGGGTCGCTGGGGGGGGCAGGGAGTTTAGACGGGGCTCCAGTCAATGGCACGGCGTCTGGGTCTTGAATAGAGCTGAACCAAGACCCAGCAGCCCAGACAAAAGAGGAGGGGAGAGAAGAATGAATGAGTGAATGGGGGCGGCTTGTCACTGCGCTATGGAAAAGCACAGAATGGAGTGATAGAATGAAAGTAAAAGTTCAAAAAAGGAGCAGAGGGCAAGGAATGAACCGGCCTGGCCACCTCTCTCTCTCTCTCTCTCTCTCTCTCTCTCTCTCTCTCTCTCTCTCTCTCTCTCTCTCTCTCTCTCTCTCTCTCTCTCTCTCTCTCTCTCTCTCTCTCTCTCTCTCTCTTAGGAAGTGAGCAGAGCAGTCTTTGTGGTAGTCGAGTGTTTAGCAACAGCCACGTTATTGTTTTATTCTGGGAGAAAGGTGCCGAGGTCAGCGCCTTTTTAAAACGCACTGATAAACCCCCCTGTCAATCCATGTGCAGACGTGGTGATTTTACTCAAAGACAGCTTCACAGTACGTATCCAATCACATGTTAAATGCAATAGGAAACCCTTTGCAACTAGTAGAGAGGAAGTAGTTGAACTCAATCCACAGGTTTGTATTCGGATGACTCTTTAGCTGTTTCTGCACAATCCTCAAGACATTGGTGGAATGTGCCTGCATAAACTGCACATATGATCCTATTGACAATAGCAAAGAATGATCAACAGTTGGTGGTTTGTTAACCATAATCATGTGTGACTTGTATGGCTATGGTAATTTGCTACAGTAGTTGTAATAGATGGATCATTTAATATGGTACTATATCCTAATATAGTTTCTCTCTATAGGTCACAAAGCCCTCATCAGCCTTTAATACTTGGAAACACCACATACTCGATGTGATAAAGGGTTTCTCATGTTGCCTACCAACCTACCTTCTTAAAATAATTTAACATCTCTGCCTGCCCACTTCCAATTGTGTCATAAAAACAGTCCTTCAATTGATGAGGAAGTGATTTGAATTTAAAATCCAGACATTTAATAGCCTTTGACAGAAATAGCTTCTCCTTTCCATCTTATAGAAGTTATTGAAAATAGTTTTTACAACTATTGAATTGGTATTTCAATCTTCTCCATAAAAGCCCAATCTGGCCCTCATACCATCATGGCCACCTAATCAGCCCCAGCTTCCAATTGGCTCATTCATCCCCCCTTCCCCCTCTCCCTTGTAACTATTCCCCAGGTTGTTGCTGTAAATGAGAATGTGTTCTCAGTCAACTTACCTGGTAAAAATACAGGTTAAATAAAGAATATAAAACTGACTTCCTTCAATTTTAATTGACCCCAACCCTGCATAAAAAAAACCATTTAGGCCTATTTGCTGTGTGTTCGGAAGTAGACGCCTGAGGAACAGTTCTCAGAGAGCGCAAGATCACAACAAAAGTGGACATTCGGGATTTGCATTCATGGGTTTGTCTGTAGATAATGCAATCCTCTGGAGGTGCTGGCTGTAGGAACAATTCAGTTCAGTTCCCCATGTTCGTTCACCTCTGCTGAAGTATGAGAGAGCCTGACAACGGTGCTGCTAACACATTCACCACCCACCCAAAGCAAACACAAAACATGGATTGAGCAAATTAAACCACCGGCTGCATGAGATCTCTGGCAGATAGGTTTGAGTGTGTGTAATTTCACACCCAGCTTCTTTCAGGCAAGACGAACACACTGAAACACACACATCGGCACAAAAAAAGTAATTTTCTCTCTCTTCCTAGCTTCAGTCTCAGCTCTCCTACTCGCTATCTCTCTTTTTTCTCACTCTCTCATTCTCTTTTTATTGGGTGGACTCGGCTAAAATCATTTCCAAATCCCTGCTCTGATGTGCGACGGGCAGGGCAGGCACATGAAGAATCTATTAGCGGGCCTCTGCTCTGCTGTGTAGCTGCTCTGCTCTGGGACAGTGGCCAACTCAGCCGGCGGACAATAGGAATTCAACTCAACAAAAACATCCTGCAGAAGTGAGGGCGAGCGAAAGAGACGAATAGAAGGACGGGGGGGGAGCAACGCAGATAGAGAGTGTAAGAGAGAGAGAGGGAGAAGGGGGGTGCAAGCAGGAGAGAAAGAGCGAGAGGAAGGGAGAGACAGAGGGGAAGGCAGAATAGAAGGACAAGCAGCCACTATGTGGTCTCGAGCCAACAGCAGGGGTGAGTTTGGTCCTTTAACGCAAAGCATGAGTAATCCGGGTTTATGTCACATGTATCAAGAGCTACACACCGTGCACGCAGACAGAGTACCAGATCATTTAAAAGCAATAGGCAGATATGAGTCTAGAGGCATCAGACCAAGTCTAAGAGCAACCGTTGCTTATCACACCTCTATAACTATGCACTGTACTAGTATAAAACTCAAGGAAACGTGTACGCATTCGTTTACAGAGGACATGCACGACTATGTTGTTGCCCTCTAATGTTGTATGAGCATAGCAGACAGCATTTTCTGAGACTTCAAAAATGGTACGCATTTCAACTTTGTATAAACGAGCACCCTTAGTAAGCCCGTAAACAGGTTTATGTATGTATATGCAAAGTATGGGTAGTGGAGTAAAGCTACAGCGGAAAGGAGACACACAGAAAGGGAGGGAGAACGACAGAAAAACAGACAGCGTGCACAGGGGTTTAACAGAAAGCAGAAGATGGATGGTGTTGCAGAGCTACTGAGCTGAGCTAGGGACCTGCCCCAGTCTACACACACACACACACAGAGAGAGTAACATAAAGCTTGCACAAACACACACACTGGGGAGGGAACCCTGCCTTCTCTTAAACCAGAACTACCCACAATCCTGTGCATAGCTCTTTTATCCAGAATGTGAAAAGAAGGAGGCCGACTGAATGACAAAAGGAGAGAATGGGGATCCGGGCGAGGCTGGGTCTGAGAGGGAGAGGGAGGGGGGTGGAGTAGGGAAAAATAAACATATGCATAGACACAACAGAGAGTTTAATGATTTCTTTACTGGCTTGTACACAAACGTACAAAAATATTACAGCACTCATTTCCTCACCACACATCATCATGATCACAGTGTTGCAAATGTTCAAAAAGAAAATACAAACAAATACAAAAAAAAATGTCATAACACTCAAAATCAAACACGATGGAGCAACTGCATCACTCAAGAAACTCACGACATTGGTTTTTGTGTCGCTCGGGAAAAAAAGCTAAACAAAAACAGAACCCCCCCCCGAAAAAATATGTCAGCACTTTATCTCATTCATTTACGCCTATCCAGGCATCCACTCTTGGGCCATAAATGTTATGGCACTGTTGAGTAGAGCATCTATACACCGTGCAATTTCTTTATGTAACAATGATCTTACCATCAAATGTATTTTACCACTTTCATAACAACAGGAGGAGGACAGCACTTCAAAAAAGAAAGTGCACCAAGATATTTTTTCAGTGTATATATACATACATACACATATATATATATATATATATATACCCGATCACAGAGATACAAACAACCTTTGCAAAAACAATATTTCACAAAGTTAACAAACAAAAGACATTACAACCTGGAGCCTTTTTTATACAATAGTATTTTGTTGTGTTCCTTTTTTTCTATTCAGAAAAAAAATGAAATGTTGACTTGATAAAAAGCCAAATCAACGACAGTCATCAGTGCAATATTAAACAAATATATATATATAAAAAAAAACAATCAAGTTTAAGACCAGCGATGCATATGTTTTTGTTCCGCTAATACCAATCTATCCCTTGATGTTTCTTTCTATTGCTCTAGTTTGTTTATCCAGGTATATGGAAGGACAGTCCTTATTCCCTGATGTCCCTCTACTCATGGTAGGCAGAGCAGACCAAGGTCGCAACACAATGCCACACACAGGAGGAGAGGAGCAGGCCTCACACACACAGGCCTGGGCAGGGGGACAGCTCAGCTCGCTCAGGACACAACCGTCAGATGTATGCAACACACACACACACAGACTCACACACATGAACACGTGCACATGCATACATACACGTGCACATGTACACTCTCACACAAGGCTTCTCATTAAATGACTGTGATGCTATTGGGCTTTATATATCTTTCACTCACTGTTGGCCATTGAGTAAAATAAAAAATAAACACAAATTAAAAAGTAACATACAAGCAGCATAGAAACAAATATTAGGGTGACTTGACTTTCAAAATGCAGCAGGCAGTTTTTTAAACCAATTGTTTTTGATATCCTGCAATAGTCATGTTGATTAATAATAGGTTTATACTCCTGCTCAGTAGTAACTCATTCTAAGCCTCAGCTCCTGCAGTTACCCGGACAAGCACCAGGGGGGGGGGGTTAAAAAGCTCCGCATTTTGTGCAATAAAACTCCCTGTATTTATAAGTTATGCAATAGAATTCAATTTTTGTGACTAAATAGAAACTTTAAAATGAATGACGATATAATCCGTTCACCGATTTAAAAAAAAAAAAAAAAAACATTTGCAATGTGTTTGCAACCATGCCTTTACAGAAAGGCAAACCCCTTTGCTTGTCACATTACCATTTGGTAGTAGTGTGGGAAATACATTGTCCCCGTTGAAGATGAGAAAGAAACTGTAAATAGTAACTATTGCTTTGCAGAACAAATACCATAGTTGTCCCCTGGCCTAAATCTGTGGTTTGAATAACATTGCCTTGGGGCCTACTGCCAAAGTATCCGTTACTTGAATGTCTGTGTGAGTATGCTCATTATGTTGGCCTAGACAAGGTTGGGGATAGGCTACAGGAATCTTTGAGTGACTTCCTATATTGGAGTGTTGTGGAGTGAGCAAGAGTCCGATGATTTTGAATACTTTACAGTCGAGGTAGCTGGTAAAGAAAACCAAACGTGAAGTCCATCAGAGAAAATAATAGTCTCTCCAGCGCAGACAAATTTAGGCTAATTGGGACATGATGGGATCTCAACACGGGACAGTTTATACTACGATACGAGAGTCCGAAGCAGCTTTATAGGTCACCCTAAATATTTTAAAACGTAATAGATTTGATTTGAGAGAGAGAGAGAGAGGAGAAGAAAAAAAAAGAACCACAACATATTCAAAATGCATCTTCTCAATGTACCTTCATAAATAGAACCCAGCCTGTATTCACAGTGATGACCAGGGTGTTGTTCGTTAAAATACTGAAAGGAGATAAAGTGAATTCCAAATGCGACTTTCCTGACGTTTTGATACAAAGCGAAAGCAGCGGTTTAATAGTACATTAACCATTGACACTGGTCGCACTGGCTTGAAAATACGTTGATGCCAGCCAAGCAGCCTGTTTGATGAAGGCAGAGCGCATTTAGCTACTTTATATATATATATATATATATATAGATATATAGATATATAAAGAAACAAAGTAAAGCTAGTAAAGCTAGTACTTAACAACATTAGGTACATTGCTGTTACAATGAATACACATCTGGAAAAGCAAATTGGATATATCATAATGCCGCACTTTGAAATAGATAAAATCCTTTAATTTAAAAAAGAAATATAAAAGCCAAATAGATGATGGCATTCATTCCCCGTGCTCACCTCTTCTTCCCTTTCTTATAGGCTATTCCAGCATGCAGCCACAGCATCAAGTGCCATCTTTTAGTATATCAAATCATTTAAAAGGGTCCTAACAAGTGAACAGCGTAGCTACAGGTCGACACCTCAAAAACAAAGCCCAATAAAGAAGCGTTTCAATGAAACAGCGGCAACAAAGATGGAACGTCCATCGCCGCGTAAAACTAGGCTGCTATCTTGCCTCGGGACCCAAACACCGGCTTAGTTATTTTTATGTGTCCCAATCTATAATACACATTCAAGAAAAAAAGCTTTAGTACCAACCCACCAAAATGGCGTTAATTTTTTTCAAGATTCATGCTGAAGCAGATACAAGAACCATGTGGTGTTTGACTCACGAGTCAGAGAGACCCGGATTTGGTTTTGATGAAAGGTAATTTACTGTGTGTTTTTAGGCTGTAATTTGGAACAACTATGTACAGATCGAAACGCAAGTTTACAAAAGCCTGGCTTTCCGTGTGTTTACCTGACAGCAGTGTAGCAGATCACCGTGCGCCAGAAGAGTACTTTGCCTTAGTGATGAGGTATAGGACTATGTCTTGGTGTCCTCCAAAAGCGGCAATGTGTAAGGCACTCCACCCTTCCCTGTTCGCCAATCGAATATCGGCTCCGAATTTCACCAGCAGTTTTACAAGTTCGAGATTCCCGTCGATGACTGACTGATGCAACGCTGTCTGTCCTTCGGGCCCGAAGGAGTTGACATTGAATTCGCAGTTTGTCATGTTCTGGAGCAACGAGTGAAGTTCCTTTGTGTTGCCTTGCTTCACCGCCTCTTGGAATACTCTCTGAGGCGCTGAGCAAGTTGATACATCCCCCTGACTCATTGTGAAACCGGGATAGGTATAGCTCCTGTGTGGTTCTATGTGATAATCACTGTATGGGTCTCTGGTGTGGGAATAGTGCCCAGATACTGGATTACCACCAGTTATGAGGCTCTTAAAAAATGTAAAAATCGTATGCTATAGATAAGATAATACGAACACAATATATCCCAAACAGGACATAGACAAAATAACACACTTGGTGTGCAAAAGGTTGTCAATGGTTGCGAAATCCAAAATCCCGTCGCAGTGTGTAGCCTAGTCTCCTCTTGCCTTCGTTTCCCTCCCTTGTAATAGCAGCACCAGGTAGTATAGGCTATATTGCAGAGATGGAACAGAGCGACAGTTGAAACCTTTCTTCTGTTGGTATACTGGAAGATATACGGTATCAGTATCTCCAAACGCGGTGAATTTACCCTGCAGGATCCTGGAGTCGCGGCAGTTCGTATGGCAAGGGTAGCTGTGTGAGACAGGTACGATCCACATAAGTACACTGAACAGGGCTATATACTCCCTAACGTTTACATTCCAACATCGACATCAAAAACACGTTTTATGCACACTTTACACATAAGGTTCAGATACAAAATCCAATAATTGATGTTGTAGATTAAATATAATATATTTCGGTACTTGCCTGTGAGAATTGGACGGATCCTGGCGGCCGACGTAGTATGAAATTCCCCCGCGTGCCCCGTGTTGCGTGTACTTCGTGCGGTCCCAGTGAGTCTCTGCTCCACAGTGCGCACGATGGGGATATTTTACGCGTCGTTTATTTGCATAACAATGGTACACAATAGAATCAACTCTTGTGAAATGTGCGGAAACCGAGGGAGGTAATAGGCTACTGGGTCCGTTTGGGGAGGGTCTAGAAGCGGTGAAACCGTAGAGCAAGGCGTGGTCTCTTGGAACCAAATGTTCCGTAGAAATAAAATCAAGCGGAATCTAGAAAATTGTCTCTCTTTTCTTTTTACTCACTCAAGAGAGAAACACTCACAAGAGAGACGTGACTCAAACGGGGAGTATGGTGTTGACATCGTGAAAAAATGCGGAGAAACAACATGCAGAGAAAAGCAATATAATGCTGTAGTTGTTTGAGCATCAGATCGAAAGTATAACCCGGCTCTTGCGCATAGAGTCATAATACACGTTCCAAAAACGTATTATTATCGATGAACGACTAGTTAAACCACAGACAATCCGATTAAAAAAAGCAGAAATACTACTGAACTGTGAAGGACCTGTTACGCGTCGCCTCTTTGATGTTTTGTCGTTGTGTTAATTCAGGCTCAGGTTTTAAAAGTTACGAACTAGCGACGCCGAGGTGTAGTTTGCTACTGTGTCAAAACGACGCCTTACTTTCTCTGAAACACTGACAACAACAAAAAACAGCAAAAGTCGTAAGGGATTACGATACAATCAAATGTTGTGCCAATAGATCTGTTCATGGAATATTGTACACATAAAATAGATATGATAGGCTTCCAGTAGTCACTACTATAAAGTACTAAAAACCCAAACTTTGTTAGTTTTATCTCAAACAATCAGATAATGTATACTGTAGGCATACCGTATCTGATATGAAAGAGGGTGACAAAAAAAACGCATTGGCCTACATTAGGACATACACGCATGGCCATATTAATTGTCAATAACAAACTTCAAATTGGACAGAGAAAAACAAATGTCCACTTAAACTTCTAAAAAAAAAAAATGAGACCGGATCACAAGTCTAGTCTCTAACCCCCATCCATAAAATCAAGCCAATGGATACATCTGTGGCTGTTACGAGCCGTCGAAAATAGCAACGCGGATTTTCCAATTGTTTTATAGTGACAAGAAGCAATGGAACTTAACAAATAACAAAAGCCTGTGCGACTTCCTTTTGCAAGTGAAGGTGACATTGCGCATAGAATGACATGTAGTTCCACAACAGCAGCATAGCTACCGTGGGAACCGGACGGCTGCAATTCTGTGCGTTGTTCTCGCGCCTTGCTCTTCTCACACGACTCTGGCGTGGAAACCACACCGTTATAGCTTCACGAGCCTGGGAGTCCTACACATATAGACCGATTCGTGATACTCTAACCACCCTGTCTTTTCAAAGTGAAGCAGTTTCAGTTTGTCCACAGGTCCCCACGAACTCAACTGTACATTTGGTGCATGTACCCACTGTGATGACTCATTATGTTGTGTTCAGTTAAAGGGGCCTATATCTGATACACAGGCATAATTTCTCACTACCAGACTCGCTCAAGGAACATGTATATAGTCTACAAACAATTTTAAAAAACTCATAACTTTATTGGCTATGTTAGTAATTCAGGGAAGGTGGGGCAGAGCGTTATATCTACCATTGCTTTGATTGGACTGATCATGTCAACATCATACTTTCAACATTTTAGCTAGCCAAGCAGTCATAATCACGAATCACGTTAACAATCTACTGGCAAATCCTTTTCAATACATGTCATATGAAGATAAATTATAGATAAAAGGTATCGGTGCTCATCGGCCACTGGACAAACATTACACAACAAATTGGAAATCGCTAATGCAACAATACGTGGTTTGGTGGGAATCAGTGACTAACTGCAAGTGTGCCTGTTATTCGGGTCTCTTTTACAAGCTTAAAAGCATAAACATTCACACGCAAAACCATGGGCCAGAAAAGGTTGAATACATTGGCCATGCTGTCAATCCAGCATGACTTCTGCTGCTTTCAAAACAACTGGAAACTCGGAACTGTTGAAATCTCAGACTTCAGTGAGTTCAAGTCAACTGGGAACTCAGAAAAAAAAACTATCTCCGACTGAGAAAATACGATTTGAACGGTCATCCAACTCAGAATTCCAAGTCGGGAACTCAGGCCTCTTTCTAGAGCTATGACCTGTAGACCACTGACGTCATGATTTACCCATGTTTTTTCCAGAGTTCCCAGTTGTCTTGAAAGCACCAAAAATCCAGAGAATACCAGACTCTGATGACAAAATTCATGACAAAAACGTTGTTTAAGTGAGCATAGCACAACAATGAGTCCAAAAATGTATTGTGTTCTGCTGCATAAATTATGTAATATGCCAGGAAGATATGTATATTGTAGCTAAGAAAGTAACACTAAGTGTATGTTGTGTAGTAAGCTGTTAGTAGCCCATGTGCCTCACCTAAATAATTTGGTCCCTTTCCCCCTCATAATTTAGCCTACTGTTCTGACTTGGTAGTGCACATGTAGCCTATAACCTGTTTTAGAGAAATGTAATCATTGAATATTGTAAGAGCATTCATTGTCTGCTTATATGCCCCCTTTATTTATGCTATGGTTCTGACTTGGTGTACAGGGAAAATACTGTAAGAATGGCCTATGTTCTGAATTTTGTCGCTGTACATTTCAAAAGTGCTGAACAAATAGTTATATTGACTACGTCCGTCTTAACTCGCTGATTAATATCTTAATCAAAATTACGGATTGCCTCTTATCCGCTCATCGTCCCCTTATGCCGTTGTTTGTACATATGAATTGTGAGTAGAAACCACATTTGTTTAAGCAAGGCAGCAATATCAGCTATGTTTTTTTAAAAGGCAGTAAATGAGGCTGAATGAACGGTGCCCCTAACAGTGGGCACCGTTTGTCACCATTATCGTGCAATTCATGTAATGTTTAGTGTTGTGTAGTGTAGTGTCTTTGATTGCATGCATCTAAAACATTTTTGGGGAGTTTGCCCTACCAAGATTTACATGCTAAAATCATCACTGGATGTTCTCATAATAACGATTAAGCTGACAATTCACATAACAGAAAAACCCTAGATGAATTGTTGAATCATTCAACATATGTGGTGTTTACAAGTGTGTGTTACTTGTCACACTGCACACATTTCCATTTACTTGTACCATAGCTGAGAGAAGCAGAGTGCATTTTGGTAGCACACATCACTAAGGTGCAGCCCTTAAAGGTTAAAGGCCTTCCCACACTGTATGTCAGATTCAGTCTTTTACGATTATTACATGTCACACTACGCAATGTTACCAAAATAAAATATTGATATAAACCTGGCCAGATTGTACAACTTTCTTCAGATCTGTCGTCACATTCTGCGATTGGCTTGCGAGGCTACGTCAGCCGACATTAGCTACGTAAACTGCAGCTGTGTATTTGATCTGCCGGATAGCAGTGCAATCCTGCCAGTTGAGTTCGGAAAGACTGAATGTATGCAACAATTTCTGAGATTTTACTGAGTTTACAGTTCATATAAGGAAATCTGGTGTGACCACCATTTGCCTCATGGAGCGTAATATCTCCTTCACGTAGAGTTGATCATGCTGTTGATTGTGGCCTGTGGAATGTTGTTCCTCTTCAATGGCTGTGTGAAGTTTCTGGATATTGGCGGGAACTGGAACAAGCTGTCGTACACGTCGATCCAGAGCATCCCAAACATGCTCAATGGATGACATGTCTGGTGAATATGCAGGCCATGGAAGAACTGGGACATTTGCAGCTTCCAGGAATTGTGTAAAGATCCTTGCGACATGGGCCGTGCATTATCATGCTGAAACACGAGATGATAGTGGCGTGTTCTAATGGACCTCAGGATCTCATCACAGTATCTCTGTGCATTCAAATTGCCATCAATAAATGTAATTGTGTTCATTGTCCGTAGCTTATGCCTACCCATACCATAACCCCACCGCCCCATGAGGAACTCTGTTCACAGGGTTGACATCAGCAAACCGCTCGTCCACCCAACGCCATACATGTGGTGTGCAGTAGTGAGGCCTGTTGGACATATTGCCAAATTCTATAAAACAATGTTGGAGGCAGCTTATGGTAGAGAAATTAACAATAAATTCTATGGCAACAGCTCTGGTGGACATTCCTGCTGTCACATGCCAAGTGCACTTTCTCTCAAAACTCCAGACATCTGTAGCATTGTGTTGTGTGACAAAATTGCACATTTTAGAGTGGCCTTTTATTATCCCCAGCACAAGGTGCACCTGTGTAATGATCATGCTGTTTGATCACCTTCTTGATACGCCAAACCTGTCAGATGGATGGATTTTCTTGGCAAAGGAGAAATACTCACAAACAGGGATGTAAACAAATTTGTGTACAACATTTGAGAGTATACGTTTTTTGTGTGTATGGAACATTTCTGGGATCTTTTATTTCAGCTCATGAAACATGGGACCAACATTTCACATGTTGCATTTATATTTTTGTTCAGTGTATATTGGAAATTGTTTTCATATGTAAGATTTATACCGTGGGGCAAAAAAGAATTTAGTCAGCCACCAATTGTGCATGTTCTCCCACTTAAAAAGATGAGAGAGGACTGTAATTTTCATCATAGGCACACTTCAACTATGACAGATAAAATGAGAATAAAAATCAAGGAAATTACATTGTAGGATTTTTTTATGAATTTATTTGCAAATTATGGTGGAAAATAAGTATTTGGTCAATAACAAAAGTTTATCTCAATACTTTGTTATATACCCTTTGTTGGCAATAACAGAGGTCAAACGTTTTCTGTATGTTTTCACAAGGTTTTCACACACTGTTGCTGGTATTTTGGCCGATTCCTCCATGCAGATCTCCTCTCGAGCAGTGATGTTTTGGGGCTGTTGCTGGGCAACACAGACTTTCAACTCCCTCCAAAGATTTTCTAATGGGTTGAGATCTGGAGACTGGCTAGGCCACTCCATGACCTTGAAATGCTTCTTACGAAGCCACTCCTTCGTTTCCCGGGCGGTGTGTTTGGGATCATTGTCATGCTGAAAGACCCAGCCACGTTTCATCTTCAATGCCCTTGCTGAAGGAAGGAGGTTTTCACTCAAAATCTCACGATACATGGCCCCATTCATTCTTTCCTTTACACAGATCAGTTGTCCTGGTCCCTTTGCAGAAAAACAGCCCCAAAGCATGATGTCTCCACCCCCATGCTTCACAGTGGGTATGGTGTTCTTTGGATGCAACTCAGCATTCTTTGTCCTCCAAATACGATGAGTTGAGTTTTTACCAAAAAGTTATATTTTGGTTTCATCTGACCATATGACATTCTCCCAATCTTCTTCTGGATCATCCAAATGCTCTCTAGCAAACTTCAGATGGGCCTGGACATGTACTGGCTTAAGCAGGGGGACACGTCTGGCACTGCAGGATTTGAGTCCCTGGCGGCGTAGTGTGTTACTTATGATAGGCTTTGTTACTTTGGCCCCAGCTTTCTGCAGGACATTCACTAGGTCCCCCCGTGTGGTTCTGGGATTTTTGCTCACCGTTCTTGTGATCATTTTGACTCCACGGGGTGAGATCTTGCGTGGAACCCCAGATCGAGGGAGATTATCAGTGGTCTTGTTGTCACGATCGTCGTAAGAAGCGGACCAAAGCGCAGCGTGGTGTGAATGCATCATTAAATAGATTTTTTTTAAACACGAAGTAAACTGTACAAAAACAATAAACAAATAACGACCGTGAAGCTATCATAACAACTGTGCTGACACAAGCAACTAATATAGACAATCACCCACAAATAAACAGTGAAACCCAGGCTACCTAAGTATGATTCTCAATCAGAGACAACTAATGACACCTGCCTCTGATTGAGAACCATACTAGGCCGAAACATAGAAATCCCCAAATCATAGAGAAACAAACAGACTGCCCACCCCAACTCACGCCCTGACCATACTAATTAACGACAAAACAAAGGAAATAAAAGGTGACAGTACCCCCCCCAATAGAACGTGACAGTACCCCCCCCAAAGGTGCGGACTCCGGCCGCAAAACCTGAACCTATAGGGGAGGGTCTGGGTGGGCGTCTGTCCGCGGTGGTGGCTCTGGCGCGGGACGTGGACCCCATTCAACACAGTCTTTCTCCGCCTCATTGTCCGCCTCCGTGGCATCCTAAACACGGCGACCCTCACCGCTGACCTCGGACTGGGGACCCTAGAAATGGGTCCCGAATGGATGGGAGATTCCGGCAGCGCCGGACAGGCGGGGGATTCCGGCAGCGCCAGGGTGAAGGATGACTCCGGCAGCGCCGGACAGGCGTGAGACTCCAGCAGCGCCGGACAGGCGGAGGCTCCGGCAGTTCCGGGAGAGGAGGGAGGCTCTGGCGCCTCTGGACTGAGGGGCTCTGGTGCCTCTGGACTGAGGGGCTCTGGCGCCTCTGGACTGAGGGGCGGAAGCTCTGGCATCGCTGGACGGAGGAGCTCTGTAGGGATGAGACGGAGAGACAGCCTGGTGCGTACCGGGGCTGCCACGGAGGTGCTGTTTGGTGGACAGGTGGATTTTGTCTGTCATAGTTGACAAAAAGTGGACCTATTTGATGAAAATTACAAGGATTTTTCCCCCTCATTTTGTCTGTCATCTTTTTAAGTGGTAGAACTTGCACAATTGGTGGCTGATGAAATACTTTTTTGCTCCGCTGTATGTCTGAACAGAATCATATAGGCTTCCCAAAAATAACCCGATCATTGTGATAGAATGTTTATTTAGATTGGAAATGTTGTGCATTTATCAAAATCCAGTCAGATGTGTCATGTTAATAAGATTATTAGGGAACTAGTTTTTCTTGCAAAGCATGTAAATGTTTAAATCAAACTATTATATTAATCTGACTATTCATGAAAATAATCTTATTGTGTGCGATCTAAGTGCTGGCTGTGTTCCTGTTGGTCTGTCACCGCGATCGACTCGTAACACCAGCAACACTACTCGATAAATGCTAATCATTTCGGACACTGCCAAAACTTAGTCGGAGCCTACGACCATATTTTTTATTTAATTTAATTTATTTAACTAAGCAAGTCAGTTAAGAACAAATTCTTATTTTCAATGAAGGCCTAGTGGGTTAACTGCCTTATTCAGGGGCAGAAGGACAGATTTTTACCTTGTCAGCTCAGGGATTTGATCTTGCAACCTTTCGGTTACAAGTCACTAGGCTACCTGCCGTACTTAGTGGTACTTAATCGACAGACCTCGACGCTGTCAAACATGAACGAGCCAAGACATCCGACAATTTTCCCACAAAGTAAACATTTTGTCTGGGACAGCACAATCGTGGCATAAGATGACTAATCTGGTACAGTCTGTGCAGGCCTTTAGTTCTTGTTGAGACAGAACCAGGGGCACAAGTTTGGTTTTAGAAGTGGGGGGGGACATATTTAAAAAAAAAATATTATCATATACATTTTTAGGGAGTAGATCAGCTTTAATATTGCAGAAAGATTGTGGCTTCCATGAATGTAATTGTCTGCCTTATTTACAACCCCCCCATATATTTTATGGTAATATATATACACCTAAGACAGCGCTACAGAGAGACAAGACGGACAGCTGATCGTCCTCGCAGTGGCAGACCAGTGTAACAACACCTGCATAAGATTGGTACAGCTGAACATCACACCTGTGGGACAGGTACAGAGTGGCAACAACAACTGCCCGTGTTACATCAGGAACGCACAATCTCTCCATCAGTGCTCACACTGTCAGCAATAGGCTGAGAGAGGCTGGACTGAGGGCTTGTAGGCCTGTTGTAAGGCAGTTCCTCACCAGACATCACCGGCACAAACCCACCTTCGCTGGACCAGACTGGCAAAAAGTGCTCTTCACTCAAGAGTCACGGTTTTGTCTCACCAGGGGTGATTGTCGGATTCGCGTTTATCGAGGCCTGTACTCTAGAGTGGGATCGATTTGGAAATGGAAGGTCCGTCACGGTCTGGGGCGGTGTGTCACAGCATCATCGGACTAAGCTTGTTGTCAATGCAGGCAATCTCAATGCTGTGCATTACAGGGAAGACTGTAATGTGGTACCCTTACTGCAGGCTCATCCTGACATGACCCTCCAGCATGACAATGCCACCAGCCATACTGCTCTTCTGTGCGTGATTTCCTGCAAGACAGGAATGTCAGTGTTCTCATGGCCAGCGAAGAGCCCGGATCTCAATCCCCTGTCTGGGACCTGTTGGATGGGAGGGTGAGGGCTAGGGCCATTCCCCCCAGAAATGTCCGGGAACTGGCAGGTGCCTTGGTGGAGGAGTGGGGTAACAGCTCAGAACTGGCAAATCTGGTGCAGTCCATGAGGAGGAGATGCACTGCAGTACTTAATGCAGCTGGTGGCCACACCAGATACTGACTGTTACTTTTGACCCTCCCTTTGTTATTTTGACCCTCCCAGGGACTTATTATTCCATTTCTGTTAGTCACATGTCTGTGGAACTTGTTCAGTTTACAGTCTCAGTTGTTGAATCTTGTTATGTTTATACAAATATTTACACATGTTAAGTTTGCTGAAAATAAACGCAGTTGACAGTGAGAGAACGTTTATTTTTTTGCTGAGTTTATATACATTTTACAATAATTATCTTTTGTTTGTTTTTAGTCCCACCCTTCAGCTCTACTCAACCCCTCCCATCTATCTCTGAACTGTCACGCCCTGGCCATAGAGAGGCTTTTTATTCTCTATTTTGGTTAGGCCAGGGTGTGACTAGGGTGGGCATTCTATGTCCTTTTTTCTATGTTTTGTATTTCTATGTCTTGGCCTGGTATGGTTCTCAATCAGGGACAGCTGTCTATCGTTGTCTCTGATTGAGAACCATACTTAGGTACCCTTTTCCCCCACCTGTTTTGTGGGAAGTTAACTTTGTCTTTGTTCAGTGCACATAGCCCAAAGCTTCACGGTTTGGTTTATGTTCTTCATTTGTCGGCATCATTTTGAATAAAGAAAAAATGTACACTTACCATGCTGCACCTTGGTCCAGTCCTTCAGCCAGCCATGACATGAACACCATCCAGGTTTCTTGCTGTGATGTTTCAAAAAACATCTGAACCTTTCTATTTTCAGAGATTCTAAATAGTGTAAATAAAAAATATTTTGTTTTGCTGAGAGTATTATTAATTATTGATCGATTAACTATAACATTTTAAATCACCCAGCAGTTATATTTACATAGGGGGACATAACTTGGAAGGGGGCTTGGGGGTCCTCACATTTTTGGGGGAATATTAAGCATGTTTCCTTCAATTCTACAAAATCGAATATAGGGCCCTTCTAGCCAACTCTATTTAGAACAGCAAAAAGTAAGCAAAAATGCCCATAGTCATCAAGTTCGGTAAGATATTATTTAATATGTTTCAGTGTTTTATAAGACTGAACTAGGTACATAATATGGTGCATTTGGAAAGTATTCAGACCCCTTGACTTTTTCCACACTTTCTTACATTACAGTCTTATTCTAAAATGTATTAAACTGTTTTTTTCCTCATCAATCTATACACAATACCCTATAATCAGAAAGCAAAAACTGTTTTTTAGACATTTTTGCTAATTTATGAAAAAACCCGGAAATATCACATTTACATAAATATTCAGACCCTTTACTCAGTACTTATTTGAAGTACCTTTGGCAGCGATTACAGACTTGAGATCCTGTTAAGATCTGTCAGGTTGGATGGGTGGTCAATGTAAATAGTCCACGTGGCCATTTGATTAATTGTTCAGCAGTCCTACGGCTTTGCGGTTGAAGCTGTTAAGAAGCCTTTTGGTCCTAGACTCCGTTACCATTTGCCGTGCGGTAGCAGAGAGAACAGTTTATGACCTGGGTGACTGGAGTCTGACAATTGTTTGGGCCTTCCTCTGACACAGCTGCACAGAAATTGTCAGGTTTCTCCAGAGATGTTCGATCAGGTTCAAGTCCGGGCTCTGGCTGGGCCACTCAAGGACATTCAGAGACTTGTCCTGAAGACACTCCAGCGTTGTCTTGGCTGTGTGTTTAGGGTCGTTGTCCTGTTGGAAGGTGAACTTTCGCCCCAGTCTGAGGTCCTGAGCACTCTGGGGCAGGTTTTCATCAAGGAACTCTATGTACTTTGCTCCATTCATCTTTCCCTCAATCTTGACTAGTTTCCCAGTCTCTGCCGCTGAAAAACATCCCCACAGCATGATGCTGCCACCACCGTGCTTCACCGTAAGGATGGTGCCAGGTTTCATCCGGACGTGACACTTGGCATTCAGGCCAAAGAGTTCAATCTTGGTTTCATCAGACCAGAGAATGTTGTTTCCCATGGTCTGAGAGTCTTTAAGGGCCTTTTGGCAAAGTCGAAGCAGGCTGTCGTGTGCCTTTTACTGAGGAGTGGCTTCCGTCTGGCCACTCTACCATAAAGGCCTGATTGGTGGAGTGCTGCAGAGATGGTTGTCCTTCTGGAAGGCTCTCCCATCTCCACAGAGGAACTCAAGACCTTTGTCAGAGTGACCATCAGGTTCTTGGTCACCTCCCTGACCAAGACCCTTCTCCCTCACTTGCTAATTTAGACTGGGCGGCCAGCTATAGGAAGAGTCTTGGTGGTTCCAAACTTCTACCATTTAAGAATGATGAAGGCCACTGTGTTCTTGGGGACCTTCAATGCTGCAGAAATATTTTGGTACCCTTCCCCAGATGTGTACCTCGACACAATCCTGTCTTGGAGCTCTATGGACAAGTTCTTCGAATGCATGGCTTGATTTTTGCTCTGACATGCATTGTCCACTGTGGGACAAGTCTCTGAATGCATTTATTAGCCACTATAAATGCTAAATGACACAGTTTCTTCTGATAACAGTCTCCAGTGTCAACATTTCCAAGCAAACAAAAACATCTGTAGACACGCCGAGATAAAATAACAAGGCCACAACTCATGCAAATATGTCCCTTTCTGTGTTTTACACCTCCAGCAGAATAATACCATTTCTAAGTGCATGATTTTTAGTTTCAATGGCATATAGTACGTTCTATGGATGGTCTTAAACTGCAGTCATTTATGTCTGAGATTATATGAACATGACTGGGATTTCTAACCTATCTGTTATATCCATTCATCATCATCAATCACGTCTCCCAGGACTTCCTCACATTTTTGTTTTACCAGTCATCGGGAAAAGCCTCTACCAACCCTTGATACAGTTTGGAAATCAAATGTGGAGGTTTGTCAGACTGCCTTTAAATAGCATCTGTCTTTGGTCCAGTGTTTGCTGGACAGAGAGAATAAAGTGTTGTATCTGCAAAAATTCACCTCACCTCTGTCACGGACTGGTCTTCCCTGGCCGCCTGACCCTGCTGAGACCCCTGTCACCATCTGTTCCTCCTAAAAATGCGGCATGACAAAGAATTACCTTGGTGTACATTTATACATTATATTATCCAAGAATAGAATCAATGGTTCAACAATTGAAATGACCATTATTCCCAGATCCCAGACTGTAGCTTTAAGCTTAAACTGATGTTCTATATCTACTGTCAATTCAAGATGGAAATTTGTATCATTCACTGAATATACTGCCAAATTCTCCTGTGCTCCGTAGACTGGTCTTCCCTGGCTGTCTGACCCTGATGGGAATTTTCCCACTCCTTAAAACTCTTTTCAAACTACATCTAGTATATTGGCTAATATAGCCCAGTAATACAATGTAAGGGCCATGTGAGAATCTCTGGTAATTTAACCTATTTCTTAAGGTATTTTTGAGCATTTTATATTGCCTATAGGGCACAAAATTGCTGAGACCATGGCTGGCAAATGAGCTAAAATGAGCTAAAATAACATTGCAGGACTGCGGTTGGGTTTGGGACCAGTTCTTGCGGTAGCAGGTGAGAGTCGAAGAGAAACACAGCGGATGCGGGCGGGAGCGGGCTGAAGAAATTGGTCTTGCGCAGACCTCTACTGTGCACCATGACCGTGAAGATTGTAACATTAGAGCTGTTTTTTACTGACTGCGTTAGTGTGAAAAGTAGGCAATTAGCTAGCAAAACTGACAGATCAATGCAGTTACATTGCCATACTGACTAATACAACTCACACTGCACTGAAAAAACGTCAGAATATCAATATCAGTGGCCGATGGCTCCATCATTTGATTCAACCGAAGGGATTTCCACCCTGTAGCACTCACGTCAGTAGCCACGAAGTGCTTTGAAAGGCTGGCCATGGCTCACATCAACCCCATCATGCCGGAAACCCTAGACCCACTCCAATTCGCATACCGGCCCAACAGATCCACAGATGACGCAATCTCAAACGCACTCCACACTGCCCTTTCCCACCTGGACAAAAGGAACACCTATGTGAGAATGCGGTTCATTAACTACAGCTCAACACCATAGTGCCCACAAAGCTAATTACTAAGTTAAGGACCCTGGGACTCAACACCTCCCTCTGCAACTGGATCCTGGATTTCCTGACAGTCCGCCCCAAGATGGTAATGGTAGGCAACAACACATCTGCCACGCTGATCCTCAACACTGGGGCCCCTCAGGAGTGCGTTCTTAGTCCCCTCCTGTACTCCCTGTTCACCCACGACAGCTTGGCCAAGCTTGACACCCAACACCATAATTAAGTGTGCTGAAGTCACAACAGTGTCCTGATCACCGACAATGATAAGATTGGGAGGAGGTCAGAGACCTGGCATTGTGGTGCCAGGACAACAACCTCTCCCTCAATGTGGGCAAGACAAAGGAGCTGATCATGGCCTATAGGAAAAGGAAGCCCGAGAAGGCCCTCATTAAGATTGACCGGGCTGAAGTTGAGAGTTTCAAGTTCCTTGGTGTCCACATCACCAATGAAATATCATGGTCCAAACACCTCAAAAACAGTTGTAAAGAAGGCAAGGGTCCCCAGATCCTCAAAAACTTCAACAGCTGCATCGAGAGCATCCTGAGAGGTTGCATCACCACCTGGTATGGCAACTGCTCAGCATCTGACTGTAAGGCGCTACAGAGGGTAGTGCGTACAGCCCAGTACACCACTGGGGCCAAGCTTCCTGACATCCAGGACCTATATAAACTCAGCAAAAAAAGAAATGTCCTCTCACTGTCAACTACTTTTATTTTCATCAAACTTAACATGCGTAAATATTTGTATGAACATAACAAGACATAAACTGAAGAACTGAGACATAAACTGAAGAAGTTCCAAAGACTTGTGACTAACAGAAATGGACTAATGTGTCCCTGAACAAAGGGGGGGTCAAAATCAAAAGTAACAGTCCGTATCTGGTGTGGCCACCAGCTGCATTAAGTACTGCAGTGCATCTCCTCCTTATGGACTGCACCCCACTCTTCCACCAAGGCACCTGCAAGTTCCCGGACATTTCTGGGGGCAATGGCCCTAGCCCTCACCCTTCGATCCAACAGGTCCCAGACGTGCTCAATGGGATTGAGATCCGGGCTCTTCGCTGGCTATGGCAGAACACTGACATTCCTGTCTTGCAGGAAAGCATGCACAGAACGAGCAGTTTGTCTGATGGCATTGTCATGTCAGGATGACCTCCAAATCGATCCTTCTCCAGAGTACAGGCCTCGGTGTAATGCTCATTCCTTCAACGATAAACACAAATCTGACCATGACCCCTGGTGAGACAAAACCGCGACTCGTCAGTGAAGAGCACTTTTTGCCAGTCCTGTCTGGTTCAGCAACGATGGGTTTGTGCCCATAGGCGACGTTATTGCCGGTGTTATCTGGTGAGGACCTGTCTTACAACAAGCCTACAAGCCCTCAGTTCAGCCTCTCTCAGCCTAATGCGGACAGTCTGAGCACTGATGGAGGGATGTGGCGTTCCTGGTGTAACTAGGGCAGTTGTTGTTGCCATCCTGTACCTGTCCCGAAGGTGTGATGTTCGGATGTACCAATCCTGTGCAGGTGTTGTTACACTGCGAGGACGATCAGCTGTCCATCCTGTCTCCTTTCTAGCACTGTCTTAGGTGTCTCACAGTACAGACATTGCAATTTATTGCCCTGGCCACATTTGCAGTCCTCATGCCTCCTTGCAGAATTACTAAGTCACATTCACGCAGATGAGCAGGGACCTGGGCATCTTTCTTTTGGTGTTTTTCAGAGTCAGTGGAAAGACCTCATTCTAAGTTTTCATAACTGTGACCTTAATTGCCTACCATTTGTAATCTGTTAGTGTCTAAATGACCGTTCCACAGGTGCATGTTCATTAATTGTTTATGGTTTACTGAACAAGCATGGGAAACAGTGTTTAAACCCTTTACACTGAAGATCTGTGGAGTTGTTTGGAGTTGTGTGGATTTTTCTGAATTATCTTTGAAAGACAGGGTCCTGAAAAAGGGCTGTTTCTTTTTTTGCTGAATTTAGTATGTATAAGATAGAAGTAGAAGCCTAAGATTTGTTGTCCATTCGTTTACTCCAATTAGGAGAAAGATGGTAGGGTTAGGGGAAAATAATAAAGGAAAATATATTTGAAAAAATATAGATATTTACCATAAAATATATGGGGGGGTTGGAAATAATGCAGACAATTACATTGATGGAAGCCACAATCTTTCTGTAATATTAAAGCTGATCTACTCCCTAAAAAAATATAATTATATATATAATAATATATATTTTTAAATATGTCCCCCCCACTTCTAAAACTAAACTTGTGCCCCTGGTTCTGTCTCAATACAAACTACAGGCCTGCACAGACTGTACCAGTTTAGTCATTTTGCTGTCCCAGACAAAATGTTTACTTTGTGGGAAAATTGTCGGACGTCTTGGCTCGTTCATGTTTGACAGCGTCGAGGTCTGTCGATTAAGTACCACTAAATACTGCAGGTAGCCTAGTGACTAGTAACCGAAAGGTTGCAAGATCAAATCCCCGAGCTGACAAGGTAAAAATCTGTCCTTCTGCACCTGAACAAGGCAGTTAACTCACTGTTCCTAGGCCGTCATTGAAAATAAGAATTTGTTCTTAACTGACTTGCCTAGTTAAATAAAGGTAAAAATAAATACAAAAAAAATAAAAAGTATGGTCGTAGGCTCCAACTAAGTTCTGTCAGTGTCTGAAATGATGAGCATTTATTGAGTAGTGTGGCTGGTGTTACGAGTCGATCGCGGTGACAGACCAATAGGAACACGGCCAGCACTGAGATTGTGCACAATAAGATGATATTCATGAATAGTCAGATTAATATAATAGTTTGATTTAAACATTTACATGCTTTGCAAGAAAAACTAGTTCGCTAATAATCTTGTTAACATGACACATCTGATGGGATTTTGATAAATGCACAACATTTCCAATTTATAGAAACATTCTATCACAGTGAATTCTCTTTGAAAGACAGTGTGCTGAAAAAGTGTTTTTTGTTGTTGCTGAATTTACTTGGCAGTGTCAGAGGAAGGCCCAAAAAATTGTCAAAGACTCCAGTCACCCAAGTCATAGACTGTTCTCTCTGCTACCACACGGCAAGTGGTACCAGAGCGGACTATTTACATTGCCTCCCCCTCTGTTTTTACACTGCTGTTACTCTTTGTTTATTATCTATGCATAGTCACTTTACAAATTACCTTGAGTGACCTGTACCCCTGCACATTGACTCGGTACAGGTACTCCCTGTATATAGCCTTGTTATTGTTATGTCATTTTACTTTAGTTTATTTAGTAAATATTTTCTTAACTCTATTTCTTGAACTGCATTGTTGGTTACGGGCTTGTAAGTAAGTATTTTACAGTAAGGTCTACACCTGTTGTATTCGGCGCAGGTGACAAAAATAAAAGCTAATGGAAGCCAACTTTTGGACAGCTCTCTCTCTCTCTAACGGTACATTAACTGGCAAAAGATTGCCAAGTTCATTTACTTCTGAAACGGGACAACACAAAGGCTACATGACATTTCCATACGAACAACTGATGTCAGACATTAATAATAGCCACCTCATTTCGCTATCTGACAGATAACTAGAGGCTAGAGCTGACCTGGCTGTGGTAGCTACTCGCTAGCGTAGCTTTTTCATTCACCTCAGGCGAGAGGGGATTAAACATTAGCTAACCTTGCATGTCAGTTACAATACTAGCTCAGCACTGCGAATAAACACTAGTTTCGTTTTTTTCTGTTAAGTTAAACAGCAGTTACCTTGCCAGCTACATCAGTCAACTAAAGAGTAGTCAGTTGCTGTTCTGCTACCCTTTACAACTCGGTGAAAGAGCACAACCCTACACACTGAACTATGCTCAACTCTCCCATGCTGGTCCAGCCAGCATTCCTGAAGCTTTGCCTTCACACAGCCTGTCAGCCCGCTCTGTGTTGTGTCAGCAAGGTCCTAAATCCAGTCAAAGAAACACTCCAAACAGCCTACCCAACCACTCGGAGGTGTCCACATAGTCCCAAAGCACACTGTGCTGCGTGTTGTATCACATTCCAATGCTAAAACTGGGGAGGAATTAAATGCAATTTTAGAATGAAAGTGGTGAAAGTTGAGCCCCTGGACAGAACGAATATCAAAATCAAATGCAGGCAATAATGATAACTTTGACCTTAGTACTCCTAGTTTTGGAAAATGTATTACATACATTACTTTGCAGTGTCTGTGGCATGTAGGCCTATTTTAGCTATATTTAATGGCATGATACCAAATAGGCAGGCACCTTTAGACAATACTAAACCATTGCCCATGGTCATAAAGCTCCCCAAACTAGCCAGGAGAGATCCTAAACACCGCGGGAACATCTGTCTGTTAATCAGAAAGTGGTGTCTGGCCAGGTGGAAAACGTTTGCAAAGAACCCTGCAGGAGCCTTTCCCTGGCCAAGCTCTCCCAAACTGTGGCATTTGCTCTCCTCTTACTTGGCATGTCTAGGGCGCAGTTGAAGTCTGGAAAATGTTAAAACGCTATTTTCTTTCGATGAAGCCAACTAAAGCACTCAAACAGTAATATTGGATTAAAAAAGTAAGGTATTGTTTTTATCACGCCTTAAAAACGAGTAGTCTCATTGTTTGCCCACCATACTCTCTAAAACACTTTGACAAATAACTATTTGTTTTATTCAGAGTCAAACGTTATCTACTGGAATGAAATCTATTCAATCGATTTTTTAACACACACCACCATTCCAAAGTTATTAGTAGCATTTCCCCCAACATAAACCCGTGAGCAATCCGTGCGTAAAGTAGAATCAGGGGTCTCCAGAGGATGATCAATAAACAACAAAGTGAGAAGAATGTGTCAATGTTGTCGGGGATTGTAGCGCACCTCTAATCTCCCATATTGGAGGCCCTCCGTCATTTCTAGAGGGTTTCGAGTCAGAGCAACCAAAACAACAAAAGCAGCCTAGTGACCATTCCTACTTCTCAGACTTCTAAAAGGGCAGCGTCTGAACGGTCTATAATAAGATGGGGGGATAAATAAAAATGTTTTTCTATTGCTGATAAACATTTTTTTTTCATTCTTTCTCTACGACAGATAAGAAAACACAAAAGCGTGAGCTGCTATGTGTACAAACTGAAGCCAGCCAGCCAGGCAGGCCGTTGTGTTGGGTTTTGGCGCCCTGGCCAGGGAGAATAGACAGGACGGGAGGAGCCCCTAGCCTCTACTGACTCACGTTCACAGGGATTCTGTGGAGCGGGCTGTGACGTTTCAACCGAGGGAGGGGCTTCGGGAATCCAATTCATTACAGCACCACGTGTTCAAGGAGCGTGGGAAAGAGGCGAGCTTTTCTTCCCAGCCAAGAAAGAGCCAGGATCAAATAACAGTGCAGCAAAAGCTCTGCGAGCAGGCAGCTACTATACGCAGCGCGGCCAGGGTTTGACAGAATCCTGCAACCCTACAGATAGCCTACTGCCAGGCGGGGCAGATGATTCCAAGAGGGCTGGAGAGCGCACGCCACCATAACAATATAATACTGTAGTGGGGCTAAATGCTTCAATTCTGTTTATATACTTTTCTATTGTGTTATTGACTGTACGTTTGTTTATCCCATGTGTAACTATGTGTTGTTTGCGTCGCACTGCTTTGCTTTATCTTGGCCAGGTCGCAGTTGTAAATGAGAACTTGTTCTCAACTGGTCTACCTGGTTAAATAAAGGTTAAATACATTTTCAAAAATACGAACCTACTATTCAGGGTTCATTGAAACATTCTTTAAAACATGTCAAAGTTTTTTTTAAATAGACAGACTAAATGGGACAGACCTCACAGTCAATTCGGTAAAACCATGAGAACGCGCCATGCATGCACTGTTTTAGATTATATTCCGATCCAAACACCAGCTTTCTCTACAAAAGAACAAACCCCGATTTGACCTAAATGCTCTCTTTCAATGAGTCTACTTTCTCTCCACTGAATGAGGCTCAGCCAGACATACTGATCACATTTTTTTTGGGGGGGGCAAGTTGCCAATGAACAATTATTGCTACTGTGAAGTAGAGGAAATCGCCTTCTAAAATGTAACGAATAAACTATTGGCCAAACTGTTGCCCGCTTGTAGTGCATTGCATTAACTCCTCTTTCTCCCGTGCAAATTTAGTCTAATTCATTATGAGGCAACATATTGGTTGCACTATTATTGCATTGCATCTTCAAATGAGGGATTTTAGCATCACCTGCAATGGTCATAGCCAGACAGATACAATAAAGTCAAAACGTTTAATTTGGCTCTATACTCCAGCATTTTGGATTTGAAAAAACATGGGTTATATGATGCAACAGTACAGAATGTCACCTTTTATTTTAGGGTATTTTCATACATATCTGTTTTACCGTAGAAATTAAAACACTTAATGTAGCCTATATAGTCCCCAAATTCGAAGGCGTCATAAGTACTATGCTTTTTGTAACCTTTTATTTAACTAGGCTAGTCAGTTAAGAACAACTACTTACAATGAACGACACATGTTTACCTTGTCAGGTCGGGGATTCGCGTCCTTTCTGTTACTTGCCCAACGCGCTAACCGCTCGACTACCCAAGGCCGTTCAGTTCTAGTAAAGTAGTCAAAAGTTTTGTATTTTGGTCTCATATTCCTATCACGGAATGACTACAACAAGCTTGTGACAAACTTGTTGGATGCATTTGCAGTTGGTTTTGGTTGTGTTGTGTCCAATGTGTCCAATATAAATAAAATGTAAATAATGAATTGTGTCATTTTGGAGTCACTTTTTGGAGACACACATGAATGTGGATGCTACCATGATTATGTAAAGCATGAATGATCTTGAATAATGATCCATAACTGAGTTACAAAATCATGCCCCCAAAATCATGCTTACCTCTCACCATTACCAATAACAGCTGAGGTATATAAAAAAAATGGGGGTGGGGGGCATTCTAACGGGAGTATTGTTGTGTTGCAGTGGGGACACTAATGTGTGCAACACTCGTTCCTACATGCAACTACAGTGCCCAGCATCTGCATTGATGATGAGATGTTGACCTTTAACAAACAATGGTTAAGCAACTGAAATGGTTTAACTGTTCAATCTGTGTCGTCTAAGATAAGAGACAGAACATGTATGAAACAGGCATGGTATTTTCGCCTCTAACTTTCTCACTCATCATTATTCATGATACATTCAGGATTGTCTGTAATCATGGCAGTATCCACATGAATGCATAATTGTTCAGACACATATTTGATTCTTACTTACAATAAAAGTGACTCCAAAATGACAATTCATTATTTACCATTCATTTATATTCAACACAACACCATTTGAAACACAAGCAAATCAAACTGCAAATGCCATCCAACAAGTTTGTCGAGTCACGAGCTTAATGGAGTCCATTGTGTGCTGGGGACATGGGACCAAAATACTAAACTTTTGACTACTTTAATACACTATAACACCGTCAAATGGTGGCATGCATAAAGCGCTTTCATTTATGAATGGTTCAACATTCTGTACCGTTGCCTCAAATAAAACATTTGATCTCAAATCCAAAATGCTGGAATATAGAGCCAAATTAAACATTTTTGCTTCACTGCCCACATAAATATGTAGGGGAGTGTAGATCTCTATAGTGGCACCGTCATCGATTAACAGCTGGTTTACAGAAAAGCACATTTTTACTTTGCAGAAGTCAAAACAAGACTATTATGTATCATAACATTAGTCAACGGAAGCAACAAAAGCCTATATTATCTTGACGCTTGGTTATATAAATTGTGTGAGTTGAGTTCTGTGTTCATTTGTTTAGCATGGAGGGATAAAGCAGCTCACACCGCTGTTCACCAGGGACTGTAAGAGAAAAAGGGGCCAGGGGAGGGTTTGGGTTACCAGGTGACCTTGCCCCGGGGCTTGTGGGAAGAAGGAAAGACCCCCGAGCAGTCAGTCACATTGCACCACCAGTCACAGAGGTGGCACCATCACTATCCAAGTATGAGAAATGCCTCCAGTCGTCTTGGTCGAGCGATTTTGCATCATAGATTAGCCATTAGTCAAACTCCTCCTGTTGAAATGAACAATAAGATAACAGAAATGGCGAAAAACGTTGCGCAAAAAGGAAGAAAAGTAAAGCTACCTAAAACGTTCTTGTGATTTTTTTTGCTGCACTTCATCTCGTTGGTTGTAGCGCTGTCCAATAAAACACAGGTGAAAGAAAGCATTACAATATCATCAACGGTGCAAAATGATAAAGGGTGGGAATTGCCAGGGGCCTCACGATACGATATTATCACGATACTTAGGTGCCAATACGATATGTATTGCCATTCTCACGATTCTATATGTATTGCGATTCAATACCGCGATTTATAGCGATTTCATGTTCCAAACGTGTTGCTCCCTATACATCTGCTGCAGAGAGACAAGAGAGAGCAGGAGAAAACAAGTTTTGATCAGACAGGGAAATGAAAGTGCTGAAAACATGTTGGCTTACTGTTTAAAAAGAAGATGGAGAACAAGCTATTGGATGAAAACTACCAGAGTTTTGGCACAAGTGCAGCCAACTGGTGCTTGCTAACACGACCTCCAGTAGCAAATTGATACTTGGAATCAGAGATCGGCCCCCTGAGTGTGCGCAGCAGTCTAAGGCACTGCATCTCAGTGCAAGAGGCATCACTAGAGTACCTGGTTCAAATCCAGGCTGAATCACATCCAGATGTGATTGCTAGTCGCTTAGGGTGGTGCACAATTGGCCTGGGGTAGGCCGTCATTGTAAATAAGAATTTGTTCTTAACTGACCTGCCTAGTTCAATAAAATGTATTTTTTTAAATGTACAAATAGATCAATATAATACCATCCAAAAATAATATTGTGATATGTAGCTGTAGGGACTTCTCCCATCCATCACTACAAAATCATATGGAGCACCATCATCAGTGATGATGAAAGTTCTCTTTTTTTATAAAACAACCTATTTGACATAGTCCACAATAAAATGCAACATTGTATGCATGAAGGCCACATAATGCAGAACAGTATGACCCCCCCCCCCCCTTGTCACTTAATGGAAAAGTAGTTCAAATCAAATGTGGTTTAAGATGACGTGAAGAACATAATGATATTTCTTTAAACATACACCAGGTAATAAAAAAAACTTCCTCAGACAGTAGACCACACTCTTAACCTGACCCATCCCTATGTAAGAAGTATTTCAACTCATAATAGCATATGGCTTAAAAACGTTCATTATTTCCAGTGTAATAACATAATAAATACTCTGTAGAGCATTGGGACATACGAAACAGTCCAACAGAATATTATTATTTTTGGGGGGGGAAATGGAAAAGCAACAAATTAGGTGTGAAGACAGTAATCAGCAGAGTCGGCCTATTTCAGTCAGTGGCCATTTTGACTCCTACAAGATGGACGGAGAGAGAGGTCAGGGGTCAGAGGTGACAGGTCAAGCCTTGTTCGATGATGGAGTAGTATCCTCGGTATCCTCAGTGATATACAGCACGTCTTGGAACTCTGACACGACCCTGCTGAACGTGGGACCATTCCCAGAAGACCTTGCCACAGCCAGTGCAGATAAAGAAGAAGGGCAACCTCGGTAGCAGGCCAGGGGCCACGGTGTAGAGCTGTAACGCTCCTGAGTGGCGCAGCGGTCTAAAGCACTGCATCTCAGTGCAAGAGGTGTCACTACAGTCCCTGGTTCGTATCCAGGCTGTATCACATCTGGTTGTGATTGGGAGGCCCATAGGGCAGTGCACAATTGACCCAGCATTGGCTGGGGTAGACCGTCATTGTAAATAAGAATTTGTTCTTAACTGACTTGCCTGGTTAAATAAAATTAATTTAAAAAACACAGCTCCCCAAGTGAAGGTGAGTGTGGAAGGTGGAGGGGTCCATGTCTGAATGTGTGGGCCCCTGTGGCCAGGAAGGGGACTGGGGTGGTAGACAGGTTGGGGGGGGAGGGTTGTCCCAGGTCTCACCTTCTGGTGGAACAGGAGCCTGCTGCTACTGTTGTAGAAACCCTGCAGAGAGGGATAGAAAACTCAGCAACTCCATTTACTTTCAAAATGAACATCTCTGACATTTGAAACCAGAAGGTGTCTGAGGAAGGGACAGGGAATGTACTTCTCTCCTTCAGCATGCGTGTCATGTCTCTCTAGGTAGCTTCAGGTCACTGTTACCTTGAAAACTGAAGAACACACCAAATGTAATATTTACCTGCTGTCTTAACATCTGCATGGTTTTCACAAGAGACATGAATGAATGGAGCATGGCACTGGCTACACACATGTACTGAATAGATGGGTCTGTGTCAACTGTAAGTTACCTTTGAATAAAAGTGACAGCTATCTGAAGAAGAGAGAGACAGTATAAACCTTCCCAAGCTAAGGCATTTCATGTGATGTTGTAAAGACCATCGGGCATTTCCGCAGCATCCACACAACAGACACACCCAGTCACCACCACCTCCTCTCACTCGCACACGCGCACACACACACACACACACACACACACACACACAAAAAACAGTGACTATTTACTCAGCTCAAAGTTTCCCATGGTCGAGCAAGTCAAAACCTGCACCGGTAACTCTCCCAGCTTATGCAAGTACTCACACACTCCTTTCTTTCTTTCCATCGACGTTTGTTACACAGACAGACACACACACACACACCGTCCTCTCACACACACAGACAGAGAGACGCACAGACACAACGTTCTCACCACACACACGGACAGAGATACGCACAGACACAAGGTTCTCACACAAATACAGTACAGACAGTACACACCCTCCTCACCACCAGGGTTGGGGAGTAACGGTTTACATGTAAGGGATTACAAAAAAAAGGTTTCAAAAAAAGGTAACTGTAATCAAAATATATTGTAATCAGATTACAGATACTTTAGATAAAACGAGATAAAACGAGATGATTACTTTAAGTTTAAGTTTGTTCCACCTGAGTGAGTCAGAGACCACTATGACCATAAATCAGAGACCACTATGATGACACACCAAATGTGTTTGATGGATCGCAGGAAAAGAGCAAGAATGGACTTTTGTAGACTACAGTCCAAGCTCTGTCTTCCAATGGTGCGACTGCTGTCGGCATCCAAAGATGATCCAACTTGAATAAATGTTTGGAGGTAAGGATGACAGCAGTGGTGTCGTCTACGGCGATACGGGATATCACTTATGATTGATATCTACATAGCGCATTGATGTGAATCACACTGCTGGTCTCTCATTTAGCTATTTGTGCCTTGTGGATTGTGGTTGATGTGGATGACTGTTCGCAAATATAAATGTATATTTCAACCCAATAATTGAATTCAAGAAGTTTAAGCTGTTTATCAATCATTGTTTTTGAAACCAGTGGACAGCCAGTGAAACATTTTGAATGCTTAGCAGCACAGGGAAATGGTCAAATTCACACACTTATCAAGAGAACATCCCTGGTCATCCCTACTGCCTCTGACTTAGCGGACTCGCTAAAGACAAATGTTTTATTTGTGAATGATGTCTGAGTGTTGTATTGTACCCTTGGCTAACCATCAATAAAAAATTAAATAAAAATTGTGCGGTCTGGTTTGCTTAATATAAGGAATTTGAAATGATTTATACTTGTACTTTGATATTTAAGTACATTTTAGCAATTCCATTTACTTTTGATACTTAAGTATATTTAAAACCAAATACTTTTAGACTTTTGCTCAAGTAGTATTTTACTGGGTGACACTTTTACATGAGTCATTTTCTATTAAGGTATCTTAACTTTTACTCAAGTATGATATTTTAGTACTTTTTCCACCACTGTAAATTATATATATTAATGTAAAGATACAATTTAATCATATTATTATATGTGTTCGTAAGTGATGGGTTAGAAGAAGCCTAAATAATCAACCCATAAAGTAAAATGTAACATCCATGTATGGCCAGCTATGTAAACTTGAACATTGATTTATCCTGCAATAGATGTAGTTCAATTGGTAACATACATTTTTGTCTTCTTCTAATGTCTCTTAAGGGGGAAATTAGCTAACAGTAACTGAATGTAATCAGATTTGGTTACTGAGTTTGGGTAATACAAAAATTACATTTTGGACAGGTAACTAGTAACTGTAACAGATTACATTTAGTAAGTAACCTACCCAACCCTGCTGACCACTCACACACTCTCTCTCTCTCTTTGCCACACACACACACACACACACACACACACACACACACACACACACACACACACACACACACACACACACACACACACACACACACACACACACACACACACACACACACACACACACACACACACACACACGACAAAATCCACTCCTCAAGCCCAAAAATGTATAACATGAAATGACACCTTGATTTTAAAATATGACTTTTTATTTTGTTATACTGCATCTTCTTTCTAAAAGTATATGAATAGCATATGAATCATTGTTCAAAACAGTAGAGGCATTGTCTTGTCTAGAGAGAGAAAATTATATAAACTATGTAAAAAAGGGGGTGACACTCTAGACCCAAACTGTTACAGACCTATATCCATCCTGCCCTGCCTTACTAAAGTCTTCGAAAGCCAAATTAATCAACAGATCACTGACCATTTCGAATCCCAACGTACCTCCTCCGCTGTGCAATCCGGTTTCCGAGCCGGTCATGGGTGTACCTCAGCCACGCTCAAGGTACGAAACGATATCATAATCAATATTGATAATAGACAGTACTGTGCAGCAGTCTTCATTGACCTGGCCAAGGCTTTCGACTCGGTCAATCACCATATTCTTATCGGCAGACTCAACAGCCTTGGTTTCTCAAATGACTGCCTCGCCTGGTTCACCAACTACTTTCTCAGACAAAGTTCAGTGTGTCAAATCGGAGGGCCTCTAGTCCTGACCTCTGGCAGTCTCTACCACGGGGTTCAATTCTCGGGCTGACTCTTTTCTCTGTATATATCAACAAAGTCACTCTTGGTGATTCCCTGATCCACCACTACGCAGACGACACCATTCTGTACACATCTGGCCCTTCTTTGGACACTGTGCTAACAAACCTCCAAACGAGCTTCAATGCCATACAATACTCCTTCCGTGGCCTCCAACTGCTCTTAAATGCTAGTAAAACTAAATGCATCCTTTTCAACCGTTCGCTGCCCGAACCCGCCCGCCCGACTAGCATCACTACTCTGGACGGATCTGAATTAGAATATGTGGACAACTACAAATACCTAGGTGTCTGGCTGCGACTGTAAACTCTCCTTCCAGACTCATATTAAATATCTCCAATCCAAAATTAAATCTAGAATCGGCTTCCTATTTCGCAACAAAGCCTCCTTCACTCACGCCGCCAAACAGACCCTCGTAAAACTGACTATCCTACTGATCCTCAACTTCGGCGATGTCATTTACAAAATAGCCTCCAACATTCTGCTCAGCAAATTGGATGCAGTCTATCACAGTGCCATCTGTTTTGTCACCAAAGCCCCATATACCACCCACCACTGTGACCTGTATGCTCTCGTCGGCTGGCCCTCGCTACATATTCGGCACCAGACCCACTGGCTCCAGGTCATCTATAAGTCTTTGCTAGGTAAAGTTCCACCTTATCTCAGCTCACTGGTCACAATAACAACACCCACACGTAGCACGCGCTCCAGCAGGTTTATCTCACTGGTCATCCCCAAAGCCAACACCTAATTTGGCCGCCTTTTCTTCCAGTTCTCTGCTGCCAATGACTGGAACGAATTGCAACAATCTCTGAAGTTGGAGACTTATATCTCCCTCACTAACTTTAAGCATCAGCTATCTGAGCAGATTACCGATCGCTGCAGCTGTACACAGCCCATTTGTAAATAGCCCATATAATCTACCTACCTCATCCCCATATTGTTTTTATGGTATTTCTTCTATAGTATTTCTACTTGCACATCGTCATCTGCACATCTATTACTCCAGTGTTAATTTACTAAACTGTTATTACTTCGCTACTATGGCCTATTTATTACCTTACATCCTCAGGCCATTTGCATACACTGTACAGTATATAGACTTTTCTATTGTGTTATTGACTGTACGTTTGTTTATTCCATGTGTAACTGTGTTGTTGTTTGTGTCGCACTGCTTTGCTTTATGTTGGCCAGGTTGCAGTTGTAAATGAGAACTTGTTCTCAACTGGCCTTCCTGGTTAAAAACAGATGAATTTAAAAATATATAAAAGTAAAAAATACTAACTACTTAAAAATAATGAAAGTAAGCAAAATTAAATGTAGATTGGTATAAGTTATCCATACATAGACACAACATTTACAATGTGCAAAGATTTTTACGAGTGTAAGAGATTTGTAAGCTATCTCTTTCCACTCTTTTTACAGTGTCCCGGTATCTCACACTTTGGGACAATGCCAAAGAGAATTCTCCTTGTCGTGACAACAAAGGCTATCAGAATGTGATACTGTTTTTCAAAGGAGAAGATGTGTCGGAAAAAAAAGAGAGAAAAGAGGGGGATAGTGAGTGAAGTGAGAGAGGTAAGGAGGGGGTGGGGGGAGAAACTTTCCCCCCGATTGAGGAACACACACACACACACACACACACACACACACACACACACACACACACACACACACACACACACACACACAGGCTCAGTCCCACTCTCCTCTCCTCTCCTGGTCGCTCCCATGGGAAAATCCTGGACTGCACACAGGAGGTGGGACTGGCTGGCTGTTGGGTCACATGACCTGAGCCACTAGCCAATAGAGCGCCAGTGACCCAGGCCGCTAGCCAATGGAGCGTTAGTGATTTGATTCAATCTGCAGCGAGCAGAATGGAGTGAGTCAGGTAAAGATCTGCTAGGGAGGGAGGGAGGTGTAACAGCGTGGGAACTGGGGGGGTTAGAGAAAGAGAGCGAGACACTCTCCAGGACAAGCTCTCTCTCTCTCTCTCTCTCTCTCTCTCTGCTACCTAACCTCTCTGCTATGTGGTAGTTGGTATGCTAGGATCTATGGCCAACACATAGATACAGATGAAAGGGGGGAAAAAAGCACATCATATGTTCGCTTCATTGAAACTAAAATAATAGAAATGGACAGTGGTAATACATGTAGGTGGGTTGTGGTGGACAAACCACACCACATTATCTGTGCCTGAAATGATGAAATGAACCACAGTAAACATTGTACCGTCCTCCAGGTAATTGATGTGTGTGTCGATTTGTATAGTGTAATTGTTGTTAATTGATTTGTTCGCGCAGGTGCTCATCTGCGAAAGAGACTGTGGTCTCAGCATGATTCTCTGCTTAAATAAAGGTTCAATGAAATAAAAAATATGGGTTTTGCTGCACATGACATGAAAATCAACCATGTTTATGCAAGCAATGTGTAAATTGAAATGGGAAACAAACAAAACCTTTGAAACCATAAAAGATTCAGCTCTAGTTCTCCCAGTTACAACTACGACAATCACTTCTTTAGGGGGGTAATGAGTACATTTAGCTGCTTTGCAGTAGAAAGCTCATTGGGTTTGAACTCTCCACTTTCACATCACAGGGACCTGCCTGCAGCTCTTTAATTAGTGCATCTGCCTGGGTTAATGTCTAGGCCTGACCTGCGAACTCCGTGAGCCTGAACTTGGAACAGCTAGGAGCCTGTCCTGACTAGATATCTAGGCATTTGATCAACCTCTGACTAACGTCACAGACAGTCAGACAGGCAGGCAGGTCGGCGTGTCCTCTGACTAACGTCACAGACAGTCAGACAGGCAGGCAGGTCGGCGTGTCCTCTGACTAACGTCACAGACAGTCAGACAGGCAGGCAGGTCGGCGTGTCCTCTGACTAACGTCACAGACAGTCAGACAGGCAGGCAGGTCGGCATGTCAGTCATATACGTTTTTTTCCCTTTCTGTTTTCCACCAACATACAGCAATGTGAAGAGAATCTATGTAATTAAAGGTTAAGTTGATAATGTTTGGTTATGTTGAGTATGTAGCCTAGATAATGTCAGGTTGCGGATGCCTGTTGATTGCTAGTAGGGTTTCTTCAAACGTGTTTTTCCTTTTCCGTTTTCCTCCAACTGCGTGAAGTCAGAAAATGTTGGGTTATGTGTTAGATCATGTTAAGTTGCGTACCTAGATAATGTTGGGTTATGCTGGGTTATGTAGAAGATAATGCTGGGTGATATAGCCTAGATAATGTCGGGTTGTGCTGTTGGGTTGTGCTGCGTTTCTTCTTGGCAGGGATGTGATCAGAACAAGACAGGAAATCAGGAAAATCTGGATTTTGGCTCGTGGAATGGTCAGTTTCAAATATATATCAACGGAGGATGTCAGAAAAACAGGAATTCCTTGTAAATCAAGAAGAATCACCTCTCTGTTCTTGTCAGGGCAGCACTGCGCTAAGGCCACTAGCTTATGTTAGTTAGGTGGTTGGAGATAGAATGTAGAAGGCCGGCCTCAGAGAGAGTTACATTTTGTCAGTAAAGAATAAATAAATAGAGCAGCTCGTCAATCTAACTAACATAAACGGTCCCCATCGAAATATGTCTCTTTGAGATGGAGGTTTTTCTCTATGGGCTGCGTCTTAATCTACTGCATCCGCCCTTATCAGCCTTCTGCATCTGTGGTTGAAAGTGGCAGAGCTACACCAGACCCAGGTGAGATCCCGAAAATCGAACTTCTCATGAAAACATCTGTAGCGTCCGAACGGTTTGGCCTACGAAAACATGATCAGGCACGATGGCGTTCCCTGTTTTTTTAGTTTTTTTTAAATCTTCGACCCCCCTCAAGCCCCACGGGAACTCATCTGAAGTTGATTCCGCCACTGTGCCTCTGTCTGTAGCCTCTGAACCAGGTTACAAACTAATGTGGAGAGGGGAGACTCTTACGAACACGATGGTGGGTTTTTTCTACGACGCCCCACAAGTGTCACGGGGGACTCACCCGAAGGTAACCCGGTACCGCTTTGTTTTTTAATGAATGGAAGTAGTGTTGTGCACCCCCAAAAAAGGGGGTTAAATATGTGTAAATATATATATATATATATATATTACCAAGATGTCTTATATGTCCTATAGGACAGACACTTCAAAATCTTATGCCTTATGACTTATTTTTTGACTGCCTGTTTTGACATGTATGAATGTGTTATTTAATGTGTTTCTATGTTGCTATAGCAGTAAAGGCCAAATTCAATGTTTTACCAAATTTGTATATTTTGTATATTGTATATTTTTCTGATAACTACAGGAGTCCTACAATTCCAAATCAAATAGCTAAATGATCTATAGTATGAGCATCTTAAAAGAATGATCAGGTTGGAGTTAATGTGCAAGGAAAAGGGCCAGTCAACTAGGCAACAGAACAATTGATTGAGAGGAATATTTTTTTGTCCGTGGCTTAGCCCTCGGCTCCCGGCCAATAGGGGCTTTATTTGTTTGTGGTTCGGGAACAGCCAGGGGACGGACGGACGGACGGGCGGACACACACACACACACACACCCATTGATTGTGTTGAGAACTCTCTTCAATTACTGGCCAATGAGAGAGGATAATAGTCTCCGCACTAGATAGTCACAAATGCATGTTCCCTTCGCACTATGAGTTCATTCCGTTTTCCCTTTCACCTCTCTTTCATTCTGTCCTCTCTTCCCTTCTTTCTTTCGTTCCGTGGCCAAGGCCAGACATGTGAGGCTAACTAACTCCAAATAGCTCCGGAAAAGATGTTGAAAAGGTCCTTGGACAAAGGTACATTGGAGTAAGGAGTTTTTAAGAGGATAAAAAAAACAGTGACTCCAACAATAAACATATCAAGAAATGGATTCAACAGCTAGTTTGTGAGTGTGCATGAACCAGAAGCAACTGTTTTTGGAATATAGACTGAGGGACAAATAGTAGCTATAGATGGAAACATGCTGCAACAGGAACCTAGCATACTAGATGAGGCTTATTACTGTGTTATTAATGTGCAATTAGTGTGTTATTACTGTGTTTATGACCAACACAGATACTGCTGTAATGACCAATAGAACCACATCTCATCAAACACACTCCCATCTCCACACAGTCCAGAGACCTGTATTCATAAAGCGTCAGAGCAGAAGTTCTGATCTAGGATCAGTTCCCATTCATTATGATCTAAGAGACCAAAACTCTCTTAGAGAGAGACACACACACACACACACACACACACACACACACACACACACACACACACACACACACACACACACACACACACACACACACACACACACACAGCCACAGGGGTTTATTCAGTGAGGTAAACGTTTTCACAATGTCGCAGATAGAAATGGAATGAATAGAGCCAACAGGACTCCTTGCTATTCTATACCACGACAGACAACCATATCCTAACCGTTCCACAAAGCTTCCGTTCCCAAAAGCTACTCTCCGTCATGGGAGCGCCACCGGATTCCGTTGTGCAACCCCGCTACCGCAGCCGCATATTTCACACCTTCCTTTTCACACAAGCACACACAAGCATGCACGGAATGTTATTGTAATGCTCCGTGATTCATCCCCAACTGTAAATATTGACAGTGGCTGCCTCTCTGCCTGTTCAGCCCCCCTGAGGAACCTCTCCCTGAGAAAGATGTGGGCCAGGACTGGGAAGGAGAAGGGAAGGGCACATGGGTTGTTCAAGGAGAAGGGCAGGCAGGGCAGGGCAAGCCAGTTGGGAGACTGAGGCAAGGTGATGTGGAACGGGGATGGGGAAGGAGAATGGTGCGTGGGTGGCACCAAGATGGTGTGCTGCCAGGGCTGGGAAACTGGGGTGATGTGCTGGGCATTGCTGGGTAGGGTTAGGGAGACTGGGACAGAGGTAAAAAGGCAGGGATGGGTGAAAGGACAGGACTATATGTGTGGAGACACAGGCTACAGGTAGGGTTCCAGTTACAGTCCACTGCACCTTTTCTCTGAACACATGATCGGTTCTGGAACTTTCTCTCCAAGCATTGCCACTGACAGCCAAGCATCCTTAATTACCTGTGATGTGGCTGCTCTCTCTGTGTTCTTGTCTAGCGCCAGCCTGTATGTGGAATGTAGCTGGAGCTGTGCCAAGCCTGTGGACGCAGGACAAAGCATGTATGTTGCTGTAGCGGTGCCAGCTAACATTCCCCCGTCAGTCTCACCAGTGATCTCCATAACCCCATAACAAATTCCAAGAGAGCGCGAGACACTTTTTTTCTGGTACACTATATAAACCAACTTCTGCGTCAACTTCTGAACTAAGCTGGTTCAGTCTTCTTGCCAGCACAATACATTCATTGGATGTCAATTCATGATTTTAGGAAAACGATAGTTTTCCAATTAGGATTGTCTAAGCGATTTATGAACAGAATTTCAACATACACAAATGGACTTATTTTGAAATGGTTTTGGTGCCAAACATTTAGCTTTTTAGTCCTCCAGATGTTACTTCCGTCATTTAGGCGTTGGTTGCCAACATCGATTTGTCACAGATTTTTACATTTCGATCTCACGCCTCCTCACGGACAACAGTGTACGTGTCTTTCACACAACGCTTGGCTGACACTAGGTGTTTACTGTGCATGAAACCACAGAAGTGCATGATTGAGTTGATGGATAATAAACACAAATAGGACTTTCTTACCCTAGGATAAAATGTATCCATGGAAAAAGTTGTTGGAACACGCAGGCTGAGATAATAACAATACCTCTATCAGTGTGTGAAATCAATGGATGATACATGACCACTGACAGAGGTAATCATGTGGTCCAGACTAGTCTATAGATAGGACATCTAGCTGGGTTAATAATGTGTGTTTAACCTGAGAACACGTACACACCCACGCTGGGGCAGAAAAATGGGAAATGAATAGTTCAAACACACACACACACACACACACACACAAACGTGCGCACATACAGGGTGGGGGAGATAAAGGGAAATTAAAGAGCTGGCAGGATGGCAGGGTTAAGTGGTAATGATGCAGGATAAGGCATCCGTGTGTGTGTGTGTGTGTGTGTGTGTGTGTGTGTGTGTGTGTGTGTGTGTGTGTGTGTGTGTGTGTGTGTGTGTGTGTGTGTGTGTGTGTGTGTGTGTGTGTGTGTGTGTGTGTGAGAGAGAGAGAGAGAGAGAGAGAGAGAGACGCAGAGGGACATCAAAGCTCTCTTTCAGAGTGTCAGTGTCAACAAGAGACGCGGCGGCCTGAGGAGGTAGAACACTGTGGAGGAAGACAAGAAAGAAAGAAAGAAAGAAAGAAAGAAAGAAAGAAAGAAAGAAAGAAAGAAAGAAAGAAAGAAAGAAAGAAAGAAAGAAAAAAAGAAAGAAAAAAAGAAAGAAAAAAAAAAAAAAGAAAGAGGGTTTCAAAAAGGAAGGCGGGAACAAAAGCACAAGGAAAGAGGAGAATGGGGGGGTTAAGAAAAGCAGAGAGGAGGGGGAGGGGTTAAGGAGTTGGGGTGGTATGGAAGGAGTAGGGGGAGGAGGGGGGTCACCTCTGCTGCTCTGCTGGTGTGAAAGCAATGAGGTTAAGCCCAAAGAAAGAGCAGAGAGAGTTCCTGTGTCATAGACCCCACTCCCTCCCTCCCCCGACCGGCCCCAGCTAAATTCCCCAGGGCCAGCGGCAGTCCCTTTCATTCTCCTGTGACACAGTAATTATAAGTGTGGGAACTGAATCTGTCCCTTTTTCAGTGCCCCCTCACCCCCTAACCAGCTTTCCCCCCTCCTCTTCCGCCTCGCTCCACCCCACCTCAGACCTCTATCGCAGAGACAGTGCACCCCCCCCCCACCTCCCCAGTGGTCTCCTCACAGTCCAACAACTCACTGATATTCATGGGAGCTGCACCCCCACTTGCCCCACACCCTCCCCTCTTCCATCCCTCCCCCCTCCCTCTCTCCAGCGACAGAGCAGAGGCCGCTACGCTATCTCTCTCACAGCAGCCAGCGCAACACTGCCGTCTCTCCCGCTCTCTGTCACCACCCCCCACCTTGCTTCCAGTCCTCGCTCCTCATCTCCATCCATCCCCCCAACCCTCCTCTTCCCCTCCTACTCCCTTCGCTTGCTATCTTCACGCTGATGACCATGGAAACAACACTGTGGGAACCGGCCACAAGTTCACAAAAATAGACTGGGGACGATGAAGGAAAATGAAGGGAAGAGAAAACAAAGAAAAAAAATCTATCCAGGGGGAGGGGCTTATCTATCAATGAATCAATCAAATGTATTTATAAAGCCCTTTTTACATCAGCAGATGTCAAAGTGCTATACAGACACCCGGCCTGAAACCCCAAACAGCAAGCAATGCAGATGTAGAAGCACGGTGGCTAGGAAAGGCAGGAACCTAGGAAGAAACTTAGAGAGGAACCAGGCTCTGAGGGGTGGCCAGACCTCTTCTGGCTGTGCCGGGTGGAGATTATAAGAATACATGGCCATTTAAGGCCAGATTGTTCTTCAAAATGTTCAAACGTTCATAGATGACCAGCAGGGTCAAATAAGAATCAGTGGTTGTAGAGGGTGCAACAGGTCAGTACCTCAGGTGTAAATGTCAGTGGGCTTTTCATAGCCGAGCATTCAGAGGTCAAGTCAGCAGGTGCGGTAGAGAGAGAGTGAAAAGCAGCAGGTCCGGGACAAGGTAGCACATCCGGTGAACAGGTCAGGGTTCCCTAGCCGCATGCAGAACAGTTGAAACTGGAGCAGCAGCACGACGATGTAGACTGGGGACAGCCAGGAGTCATCAGGCCAGGTAGTCCTGAGGCATGATCCTAGGGCTCAGGTCCTCCGGGAGGGGAGTGAGAGAGAGAAAGAATTAGAGGGAGCATACTTAAATTCACACAGGACACCAGATAAGACAGGAGCATTATACCAGATATAACAGACTGACCCGGCACATAGACTATTGATACTGGAGGCTGAGACAGGAGTGGGTCAGGGGACACTGTGGCCCCAACCGACAATAACCCCGGACAAGGCCAATCAGGCAGGATATAACCCTGCCCACTTTGCCAAAGCACAGCCCCCACACCACTAGAGGGATATCATCAGACCACCAAATTACTACCCTGAGACAAGGCTGAGTATAGCCCACGAAGATCTCCTCCACTGTACGAGCCCGAGGGGGGCGCAAAATAGGACAGGAAGATCACGTCTGTGTCTCAAACCACTCAAATGACGCACCCCTCCTAGGGACGGCATGGAAGCGCACTAGTAAGCCAGTGACTCAACCTCCATAATAGGCTCAGAGGCAGAGAATCCTAGTGGAGTGAGGGGAGACGGCCAGGCAGAGACAGCAAGTGACTTGCCGTTCACTACACTCAATCATAGGACCTACTGTGACCGAGTCTGCGTCTCTCACATGGATAGGCAGACCATTCCATGAAAATGGAGCTCTATAGGAGAAAGCCCTGCCTCCAGCTGTTTGCTTCGAAATTCTAGGGTCAATAGAGGGACAGGTACACAGGTGTCCAATCACCTCGACCCTCATCTCGCCCCAACAGACACTGTAAACTCTCACATCAATTGAGCTAGCGCTTCAATTCCAATCAGTCGAATCCTTATCACCCCGGTGATCGCGCAGACACACTGCCTCTGGGAAGCAGCGGAAGACCAAGAGGCCTGGTCCGGGGCTGTCCTACCTCATTAGAATTGGGATGGGAATCATGGGGTCCCCCAGTCCCACACCACAGTAGCAGCGCACTATAGAGTAGCTAGCTAGCCTCTGGTAGCCCCCACACTACATACATACCAGTGGACTATATAAATGAACTAGCTTGGGAAGCAGAGGTCAGGCCTGTCTATTCCCATTACAATGGAGATGAATGGGGTCCCTTAGTCCCACACCACAGTAGCTAGCTGTGGCCTATGCATAAGCTATAGCTTCTGATAAAGTTCATTCAGGTAGCAATAACAACAAGCACGACTTATATAGTCTCTGTGGGCGTTAGGCGGTATAGTGGCACAACACCAGATTTGTGGGTTGAATTCATGCATGGGCCATACTGAACGAGACAGCTCTGGATAACACTGTCTGTTAAATGACCATATTTACACATACCGTACTGCCACTGCCAGGCCCTCAATCCACCCCCATCGACCCCACACGTGTGCTGGAGGTGCGGGACTCCTCCTTTGTCTTTCTCCTACGCCACAAGAGTTAAGCCGCTGACGTAGCCTACAGTTTCTGTTCCTGTGAGAAAACCGCTTTTGTTGTGAGGAGAGGAGGGGGGGAAACGATGAAGACGCAAGCAGCGCATCATCTTTTCTTTTTTACACTGACCGACCCAACCGGGCCTGGCTGACTATTTTTTCCATTCCATTTTTATACAGTCCGTGTCTTTCAGTACTGGTCCGGGTCTCTCTCTCTCTCTCCCAGCCCCAGCAGCCCTTTCCCAGGCCAAACTCTTTTAACCTCCTGGGCCTTCTACCTCGGGCCATCCCCTGGGGGTGTCTCGTTTCGACCCTTCCCACCCCGGACTGCCCAGCACTCCCAAAGCAAACAGACTCCCAACCCTGATAACATCACGCAGGCAGCATTTGCAGGCTGGATGGAAGGTCTGAGTGGACGAAAGGAGGAAACGCTGCCAGGCTCAGGCTGAAGCTGACCTCCAGTCCAGCACACATACGAGCACGCGGACAAACACACGCTCGCACGTTAGCCTGCACAAGCAGAAGCACATTCATACACATGGACACACACATACACACACACCCACATAGAGGCCCGCACACACATGGACCAACAATATATCACAGTGATGACTTACAAAAAGTCACACACAAGGGAACACACAGCCAAACGTATTTACACAAACAGCAATATGTCAAAAACACAATATTTCTAGTCATTCTGACACACGCACACACACACACACACACACACACACACACACACACACACACACACACACACACACACACACACACACACACACACACACACACACACACACACACACACACGTGCTGGTTCACACACTCCAGAGTCGGTCTGTGCTGGGGGTCTCCTCAGGGATCAGCCTGGAGTCTAAACCCTGGTGCTGCTTGCGCAACTAACATTCCCCTGCACTGTGTGTGTGTGTGTGTGTGTGTGTGTGTGTGTGTGTGTGTGTGTGTGTGTGTGTGTGTGTGTGTGTGTGTGTGTGTGTGTGTGTGTGTGTGATGTGTGTGTGTGTGTGTGTGTGTGTGTGTGTGTGTGTGTGTGTGTGTGTGTGTGTGTGTGTGTGTGTGTGTGTACGTGTGTACGTGTGTATGAATGTGCTTCTGCTTGTGCAGGCTAACGTGCGAGCGTGTGTTTGTCCGCGTGCTCGTATGTCTGCGTGCTGGACTGGAGGTCAGCTTCAGCCTGAGCCTGGCAGCGTTTCCTCCTTTTGTCCACTCAGACCTTCCATCCATGTGACCTTCCATGTGTGTCCATGTGTGTCTGTGTGTCTGTGTGTCTGTGTGTGTGTGTCTGTGTGTGTGTCTGTGTGTGTGTCTGTGTGTGTGTGAGACATCCACATCTTCTCTTAATGCCCCTCTTACACTATGACCTAAGAGCAACTTCTTCAAATGCCTGTGTCATGTTTATACAAGATATATTACCATAGACCATGGAGCTCAAGATCAGAGCACAGGGGACAAGAGCGGGAGACCTAACACATTCACACAGTTCAGAAAAACATGCTATATAGGGGGGGGGGGGTATCTGCAAGAACACCAGAGTGGTAGCTAGCAATAATAAACCATCAAGAATGAAAAACAGAGCCTACATTGTCTGGGATGTAAGGTTGAAAGAGCAGTTCAGCCATTTCACTTCTCATGGTGTGAACTAGTAGAGCAAAATGACCAGACACACTAGTTTAGATGCATCTTTAACATTGAGTCAAGGAGACTAAACATGTCTACGCAAGGTCGCACACACACACACACTGACACACCTCTACGGAAAAGTCCCACTTCTACAACTCCGTAACGGGAAAGTGTCTTTCTAGGCACAATGCATCTGGTATCACTTCTGCTAAGAGGGAAAAGCAGTGCAGCATGATTCACTGACCAGAGACAGACGATCACGTTTCACCATCACCAGGGAAACCATGTGGCCATGACCACTGAGACCGAGCGGGACAAAATTCTTCCTAGTTTCTACAATTAAAAAGAACACACACACTATGGCTGGGCGATATGGCCAGGATATCATATCAGGATATTTTAAACAAATAAATACAGTATGGCAGTATTTGACGGGTATTTTCTGTTTCTGATTATTGCATGATCACATAAATTGTCAACAAATATATTCGGATTTGAATGTGATTTGAATGGGCTTTCTCCATTCTGATGGTTTGGTACTCAACCAAACTAGAACAAAACTGACAGTGAAGTAGTCCAATGTGTAGAACGTTTCATTTCATTCAGCCCTGCATCAAAATATGGTATTGTACACACACACACGCACGCACACACACACTGCTCTGCTCTACCTCAATTACCTTGTACCCCTGCTTATCGACTCTGTACTGTTACCCAGTGTTGGAAAAAGTACTCAATTGTCATACTTGAGTAAAAGTGAAAATAACTTAATAGAAAATGACTGGAGATAAAGTGAAAGTCACCCAGTAATGTACTTAAGTATCAAAAGTCAAAGTGAAAGTATGAATCACTTCTTATTCCTTATATCAAGCCAACCAGACGGCTCAATGCTCTTGTCTTTAAAATGTATGTATAGCCAAGGGCACACTCCAACACTCAGACAACAATCATTCACAAATAAAACATGTGTCTTTCGTGAGTCATCCAGATCAGAGGCAGTAGGGATGACCAGAGATGTTCTCTTGATAAGTGTGTGAATTGGACCATTTCCCTGTGCTGCTAAGCATTCAGAATGTAAGGATGTCAGGGAAAATGTATGGAGTAAAAAGTACATAGTGTAGTAGTGGTAGTAAAAGTCACAGTTGTCAAAGTTGTAAAGTAAAGTACAGATACTCAAAAAAACGAGTACCTTAAAGTATTCTTACTCTTAGTGTACAAAACATTATGAACACCTGCTTTTTCCAAGACATAGACTGACCAGGTGAATCCAGATGAAAGTTACAGCACGACACATTATTGATGTTACTTGTTCAATCCACTTCAAACGGTTTCCTGTGTGTAGCAAGAACGGTCCACCACGCAAAGGACATCAGGCCAACTTGACACAACTGTGGGAAGTATTGTAGTCAACATGGGCCAGCATCGCTGTGGAACGCTTTCGGCATCTTGTGGAGTCCATGCCCGCACAAATCGAGGCTGTCCTGAGGGCAAAAGGGGGTGCAACTCAATATCAGAAAGGTGTTCCTAATGTTTTGTACACTCAATGTATATAGCCAAGTTATCATTATCGTTATATAGCCATGTTATCATATAAATGGCAGCAGTCTTTATCGTCCTGTGTGATTCAGTCGGTAAGACCATGTTGCTGGCAACGCCATGGTTGTGGGTTAGATTCCGGCAGGGATCATATACTGTACATACACAGAAAAATGGATGGATACAGTGTAAGTGGCATATTATTATTATTACTATAACAATAGTAAAGAATGCCAGGCATCTCTAAAGGCTTGGTTGGTGGATTTTGCAGGATGTTAAACTGTGCGTTTGGTCATTGTGTGTCATACACACGCACACAGTCAGACACACTCAGTCGCACAACTAGCTAGCATAGACGACATTACTGTCTGAGTGGAAGTGATCATGGTGTTCCCTCTGCACACACACACACACTGCTCTGCTCTCCCTGTGTGGCGGGCGCAAAAAAGCGGACCCTCTCGCGCCCCTCATCAACCCCCATCCCTCTCTCCCCTCCCCTCCAGAGCGGTTTCTACACCGGAGAACATAAACAGCTCTGTCTGCCCAGGGCCAGTTCTCATGACATCACCACACATAAGGAATGCTCTCTCTCTCTCTCTCTCTGCTCTGCTCTGCTCTGTCAAAACCCTCAACCACCAGTTGAGGAGAAAAGCAAGAAGAGCCAGGTCTAGGAAGAAGAGCCAGGTCTAGGAAGAAGAGCCAGTTCTAGGAAGAAGAGCCAGTTCTAGGAAGAAGAGCCAGGTCTAGGAAGAAGAGCCAGGTCTAGGAAGAAGAGCCAGGACTAGGAAGAAGAGCCAGGTCTAGGAAGAAGAGCCAGGTCTAGCTCTCTCGCCCTCTCTCTCATATTTTCTCCCTCTCTGTCTCTCTCCATGTCACCCATTCTTGTGTGTGGTCTCTCTTTCTGTCCTTCTGACCAGTTTAAAGGTGGAAGAAGAGCCAGGTCTAGTTCTCTATCCCTCATATTCTCTCCTTCATGTTCTCTCTCTAACCCACTCTTGCACTCCTCCTTATTTTTCACCATCTGTCCATTTCCCATCTAATCCATGCATTCTTGTTTGCTATGTGTCTCCCTCTCTCTCAATCTCTACTGGCCTCGTACTGGCCCCTCAGTGAGACCTTTGCCATTTTGAAATTGTTAGACCATACAACATCCCGTCTAGTGAATACACTACAATGTGACTACAACACAGAACACTAGGAACACACACACACAGAACAGTAAATCAGAACACACAGTGTAGATTAGAGAGGAGGGACCAGTCTAAAAATGAATCCTCAACCGGTGGAACACTGAAAATAAGATAAAAGATGTGTGCGTGTGTGGGGGGGACTTTAGTATGGGGGAAATTACGTACAACCTCATTGTATTGGTGTTTGGAATAAAAGCCCCATTGAGTGTGTCCCCCTTCCTCATCTCTCTCTCTCTCTCTCTCTCTCTCTCTCTCTCTCTCTCAATTCAATTCGCTTTATTGGCATGACGTAACAATGTACATATTGCCAAAGCTTATTTTGGACGTTTACAATATGAAAATCTCTCTCTCGCTCTCTCTCTCATATATCGGAGAAAACAGGGGCAGGAAGCAGCTTGGCTCCCAGACAATGGAACACATCAAACCAGCCAGCCCAGGCCCTTTCGCAGGCAGGCTGGCAGTCACACACACACACACATAAATGCCAGCCAGCCAATCAAAACACATCGTACAAAAGCACGAACAGAGCAAGACAAACAGGACATTCCAGCAGCCGGGTGCTCGGGGATTCCTCGCCACGGCTAATCTGAATCGGAGGGACAGAGGGAGACAGAGAGAGAGAAGGAGCTGGAGGATCCAGTTTGGGGAGGATGGAGGGTAGGGGAGAGGGTGAGGAGGGGTGTGAACAGGAAGCGGCATCCAGATTATTAACTCTAAAATGATCCCCCGGAACTTTAATGAAGTGACCTTGAGCAAGCCACCCCTCGGGGTCCGTCCTCACAGAAAACAGACAAGATAGGGTTCCTTTCAGCCCAGAGGCTTGCCGACAGACAGCTCATCTTATGGCTCATCCAGGGATATCAACATCAGCCTACTGTCTTATAGGATAGACAGTCATGAGAATCTACTTGAATCGTGGGACAGCGGAGACCCTGATGATAAGCTGCACAGGTTCAATAACTTTAGCTTGTCGCTCTAAGGGGTTTTCCACACTCCTTTGCCACACACACTAGAAGCAGGGACACATAGATTATCGGTAGACACAAACTCTCTCTCTCTCACACACACCTCTTGATTTTCCCACTGACTCACACACGAGGTCTTTCACACACTCACACAAACACACCGTCCAGACACACTCTCTGTCCTTCTCTCTCTTGACTTTCACACACTCTCTCTGTCTCTCACTCTCTCTCGCTCGCTCTCTCTCTCGATCGACTTTCACACACACCAGCCAGAGACACATCAATCATCTGTGGTGCCCCAGGCTTTTCTCAGTTCCCAGACAGCCTGTCAGTCATTGTGTGTGTGTGTTTGTGCATGTGTGTTGTGGCTTCGCTCCAAGCCGGTCTGTAACAGGAGACATGGACCCTTCGCCACACACAGTGGGAAATATTTAGGATGGTTTCCCTCGGAATGTCTTGGCGTGTCTGAGGAATGTCTCTCCCCCTCTAACAACCCCCCCTCCCCCCACTGACCGCAGAGACAGAACACTGATCCTAGCCCTGTTTTTCCACACCAGACAGATTCTGAGAAAACAGAAGTGCAGATAGGACTACCGCCTCAGCATTAATAAAGACGGAACTCTGAGAAACACACACACAGAGGATAAATTCCTGGAAATTGTCACACTGTGAAAAAGTGTGTGTGTGTGTGTCCAGACTCTGACACACAGAAACAGACACCCACCTAGAGAAGGGTAACTTAAAACGTGTCTCCCTCTCTCACATTCTTCTTTTTTTACACTTTTTTTCTCAGCCTGTTGCCACCCCTTTGTAGATCAAAGCTCATAGCACAGAGTTCTCCAATCGCCATTCATTCCCTTTCTCCCTTTCTCTCTCTCTCTCTCTCTCTCTCTTCCTTCCTCTCCCCTCTCCCTATCTCTCTTCCCCCCCTCTCTCTCTCTCTCTTCTCACTCTCACGGTGTTCCAGTTCCTGCCGCTCTTGTTTTCACTTCCCCACTCTCACTCTATGGCTCGTGGGAACCTCAGTTCTGCAACGCTGTGCGTTCTGTCTAGGACTGGGGCTAGGCAGGCGAGCTGATGTTTATCTCACTGACCATCTTCACCGCGGCTTGCATCCCAAAGGGCACCCTTTCCCCTACATAGTGCACTACTTTTGACCACAGCACATAGGAATCTGATCAAAAGTAGTGCACTATGAGGGGAATCGGGTGGTACTTGTGCGGCAGCCCGTTTCACCGCGCCAACAAACAAAAAAGGGCCGGGGCAGACATCAGATGCATGCACTCAAATTAATTGTGCTTTGAAAATATAGATTGGGATGGGCATGGCAGGGCCAGAGTGCCGCATTCTAAATGGCACCCTATCCCCTGTAGGCCCTGGTCAAAAGTAGTGCACTATAAAAGGGAATAGGGTCCCATTTGGGACACACTCAGAGCAGTGGTGGAAAGGGAGTTAGGGAGTGGCGGACTGTGAACCTAACTCTACCACCTATCCCCTCCATGGAATTCAGGGAGCGGAAAGATATCAGAGATGAAATGATATGGGCACGTCAAGGTTAAATTCTATGCATATCTGAAATGATAAATAGGTCACTGTATAGCTCACCAGAGCAGAAGTGAAACCTGAACGCCATACAGTATGGATATTACTCATTTAGGGTAAGAACTGTACAGCTCAACCCATGCCTGAAAGAGAGTCCTCAGTCCTCTTTGATGTTACTGAAGGAATCACAGATGATTTCCATGACTAACCCACCTTGGGAAACTTAGTTATCGTTGTGGTCTGGCACAGATATATACAGAGACCAAAGGCAGGCAGACTGAAACAATTATCTGATCTAAGCTAACATTGCCTTCCCATCACTGCATTCATCTCACAGAAACTGTTACAGATAGCCATCCCTTTTCCCCCATGTAATAGCTGTCACATTGGTTGTTTCACAAACTGCTGCAGTCAGAGTTGAGAAGGCAATGATCTCTGGGTTTGTAAGACTGTGGTAAAGGTCAGCTTTAAAATGGAATCCAATCTAGAGTATACTGGTATCACTGGTATTTGAATCTCTCTCTCTCTCTCTCTCTCTCTCTCTCTCTCTCTCTCTCTCTCTCTCTCTCTCACACACACACACACACACACACACACACACACACACACACACACACACACACACACACACACACACACACACACACACACACACACACACACACACACACACTCCAACTCTTTCTCACACACAAAATAAAGTAGACCAGCGTTTCTTAAAGTATGGGTCGCAACCCAGAGTGGACCTGTTAATGGTGGGTTGCGACGTAAATGTGTAATTCATTCATTAATTACTGGAATTGATTTGGCCAAGTGCAACTGCACTCTCGGTTCACTGCACTCTCTGCTTATCAGCGGTCTCTGCTCAGTTTGGCAGCAGTGCGAGTGGGAGATGCCCGTGTGCTTCGCTGTTTGCCGGATATTTTTATCTGCAGTTTTCTTGAAGACCACTCCGCGACACACACGATGCAGCGCTGTCGTTCAAGCCATTGACTTGTTATTCCCACTCGCCATCAATCACCGCTGTCACGAAACGGACTCATGCTAGCCACAAGTTCTAACTGAGCTCAATCGTCATGAAACGCAAATACGGTGATTACTTTTTGTCTCTTTCATACAAACTTTGAGAAATAACGAGGAGCGTCCACAATGTGTTTTGTGCAGGGAAGTACGGGGAGGTAATGAGTCTCTCAAAACGAACAAATAAAAAAAACGACACATCCTGACCAAACATTCACAGCATGATGGTAAACCCAGGGAGTTCTTTGAGAACAGGGCAGAATGCTTCAGGAAACAGTGCTTCGACAGTGGAAAAGTCAGTCAGATAGCAAGGCATTGTTGTCGTTTATAACAGGTGATGATAAGCAGAAATAAGGGAGTACTGACTAACTCTCATCGTAGTAGATGTGAGTTTCTCTTTCAAACAATCCCCTGGCCTTGAAACGTTACACAGCTAATAGCTAACGTTAGCCAAAGCAAGTTAACTAACAACCCTAAGAAACAGTACAGATCAGACCTACTGTACATTTTAATGTAGAAATTATTGTTGAAAACAGGTCTAGGTTGGAACGGTTGCTGTTACAAGTAATATTTTTTATTCTGAACTGGAATAAACTGATTGAAGCAAGATGCTTTCTGAGACAAACACTCACACAGTTATGGGTTGCTCATCTGCAGCAGGAAGCGGTCTCCTGCCTGACTGAGAAAGCAGTAGATGTTCTGATCCAGTTTGGCGCCACATACCGTGGAGCAAAAAAGTATTTAGTCAGCCACCAATTGTGAAGGTTCTCCCACTTAAAAAGGTGAGAGAGGCCTGTACATTTTTATCACAGGTACACTTCAACTATGACAGACAATATGAGAATAGAAATTCCAGAAAATCACATTGTAGGATATTTAATGAATTTATTTGCAAATTATGGTGGAAAATAAGAATTTGGTCACCTACAAACAAGCACGATTTCCGGCTCTCACAGACCTGTAACTTCTTCTTTAAGAGGCTCCTCTGTCCTCCACTCGTTACCTGTATTAATGGCACCTGTTTGAACTTGTTATCAGTATAAATGACACCTGTGCACAACCTCAAACAGTCACACTCCAAACTCCACTATGGCCAAGACCAAAGAGCTGTCAAAGGACACCAGAAACAAAATTGTAGACCTGCACCAGGCTGGGAAGATTATTAGGAAATGGAAGACATACAAGACCACTCATAATCTCCCTCGATCTGGGGCTCCACGCAAGATGTCACCCAGTGGGGTCAAAAAGATCACAAGAACGGTGAGCAAAAATCCCAGAACCACACTGGGGGACCTAGTGAATTACCTGCAGAGTGCTGGGACCAAAGTAACAAAGCCTATCATCAGTAAGTAACACACTACGCTGCCAGGGACTCAAATCCTGCAGTGCCAGACGTGTCCCCCTGCTTAAGCCAGTAATTGTCCAGGCCTGTCTGAAGGTTGCTAGAGAGCATTTGGATGATCCAGAAGAAGATTGGGAGAATGTCATATGGTCAGATGAAACCAAAATAGAACTTTTTGGAAAAAATTCAACTCGTTGTGTTTGGAGGACAAAGAATGCTGAGTTGCATCCAAAGACCACCATACCTACTGTGAAGCATGGGAGTGGAAACATTATGCTTTGGGGCTGTTTTTCTGCAAAGGGACCAGTACGACTGATCCGTGTAAAGGAAAGAAGGAATGGGGCCATGTATTGTGAGATTTTGAGTGAAAACCTCCTTCCATTAGCATGGGCATTGAAGATGAAACGTGGCTGGGTCTTTCAGCATGACAATGATCCCAAACACACCGCCCGGGCAACGAAGGAGTGGCGTTGTAAGAAGCATTTCAAGGTCCTGGAGTGGCCTAGCCAGTCTCCAGATCTCAACCCCATAGAAAATCTTTGGAGGGGGTTGAAAGTCCGTGTTGCCCAGCAACAGCCCCAAAACATCACTGCTCTAGAGGAGATCTGCATGGAGGAATGGGCTAAAATACCAGCAACAGTGTGTGAAAACCTTGTGAAGACTTACAGAAAACGTTTGACCTCTGTCATTGCCAACAAAGGGTATGTAACAAAGTATTCAGATAAACTTTTGTTATTGACCAAATACTTATTTTCCACCATAATTTGCAAATAAATTCATTAAAAATCCTACAATGTGATTTTCTGTATTTTTTTCCCTCATTTTGTCTGTCATAGTTGAAGTGTACCTATGATGAAAATTACAGGCCTCTCTCATCTTTTTAAGTAGGAGAACTTGCACAATTGGTGGCTGACTAAATACTTTTTTGCCCACTGTACCTATGCAATTCAGGGTCCTCAAGTACAGAAACAGTGTCAATGCTGAGCATAAACTCAGTACTGTCAAGAACTGAGCTAAGAATAGACATGCTTGTTGAAAACTTCAACCAGCCACACACCTCTCATTAGGACTACCTGGTTAAATAAAGGTGAAATAAATAAATAAATCAAATAAAAGTACTGTGTGTATGTGGGTGTGCTAGGTGATCAACTAGTTTATTCCAGTTCAGAATAGAACATGTATTTTAAGAGTGTCACGACTTCTTCCGAAGTCGGTTCCTCTCCTTGTTTGGGCAGTGTTCGGTGGTCGGCGTCACCAGTCTTCTAGCCATCGCCTATCCATTTTTCATTTTCCATTTGTTTTGTCTTGTTTTCCCACACACCTGGTTTTCATTCCCTCAGTACATAACTGTCTGTTCCCCCCCATGTCTTTGTGCAGAATTGTTTGTTTGGTATGTGCTTGTGCACACTGCTGTCTGGTGTGTGACGGGTTTCGTACTCATACGTTGTTATTCTGGATGCCGGTGGTTTTGTTTATTAAACTGCTCCGGTTATTATTACCCAGTTCTTCTCTCCTGTGTATGACTTCTCTGCCAACAGTTACGCACCCCTGACAGAATTCCGCACCCAATCTATGGAGTCAGCAGGTGCCCCTGGTATGGCGGTCGAGGAGCGCGTCCAGGAACACACAGTGATGCTCCACCATCTCGGCGCCGCCATGGACCGCGTCGTCCAAGTTATGGACCGCTGGGAGAGACGGGGAGTTCCTCCGGCACCTTCACCAGCAAAACAGGGGCCTCCACTACTCGCTCCCCCTGCACCCGGTTCCAGTGGGATAAGCCTCGCCCTCAGGGGAGTACGATGGGACAGCTGCTCGCTACCAGGGTTCCTGCTTCAGTTGGAATTATACCTGGCCACCATCCACCCAGCTCCTTCGGGCCATGAAAGGGTGTCCGCCCTCGTCTCATGCATCTCGAGGAAAGCCCTGGAGTGGGCCAACGCCGTGTGGGTGGAAGGAGATGCGGTGCTGGACCACTTTGAGGAGTTCACCCGTCATTTCCGGGCAGTCTTCGGCCACTCGCCTGAGGGAAGAGCAGTGGGTGAACGTCTTTTCCACCTGCGGCAGGGGACGAGGAGAGCACGGGAGTTCGCTTTGGACTTTCGGACCCTGGCCGCCGGAGCGGGATGGAATGACATAGTTTAGGGATCCCCATCATTCCTGTGGCTATGCCCTTCCCAGTTCACACTTTAGACAGCCGACCATCAGGGTCAGGGTTAATTAGGGAGGCCACCGCTCCTCTGGGCATGGTGAAGCAGGGGGGTCACACGGAGAGAATCAGTCTCTTTCTCATTGACTCTCCTGCGTTTTCCGTGGTGCTCGGCCTACCCTGGTTAGCTTTTCATGACCCGTTTCATGGCAACGGAGGGCTCTCACGGGGCGGTCGCGAGAGTGTTCGGGGAGGTGTTTAGGGGTTTCCGTAGTTCCTACTACGGTGGAAAGTCCAGACCAGGTCTCCACCGTGCGCATTCCCCCTGAATATGCCGATGTGGCTCTCACCTTCTCCAAAAAGAAGACGACTCAATGACCACCCCATCGACGGGGCGATTGTGCAATAAATCTCCTGGTAGACGCCGCACTTCCCAGGAGTCACGTGTATCCTTTGTCACAGGCGGAGACGGCGGCTATGGAAACATATGTCTCAGAATCCCTGCGTCAGGGATACATTCGGTCCTCCACATCACCTGCCTCCTCAAGTTTATTTTTTGTGAAGAAGAAGGAGGGAGGTCTGCGCCCGTGTATTGACTATCGAGCCCTAAATCAGACTATCGAGCCCTAAATCTGTGAGCTACAGTTACCCACTACCTCTTATTGCCACGGTGATTGAATCAATACATGGAGCGCGCTTCTTCACCAAACTAGATCTCAGGAATGCTTACAACCTTGTTGGTATCCGGGAGGGAGAAGAGTGGAAGACGGCGTTCAGTACGACCTCGGGGCATTATGAGTACCTTGTCATGCCGTACGGGTTGATGAATGCTCCATCAGTCTTCCAGGCCTTTGTAGATGAGATTTTCAGGGACCTACAGGGTGTAGTGGTGTACATTGATGACATTCTGATATAAACCACTACACGCGCAGAGCATGTGTTCCTGGTGCGCAAGGTGCTTGACCTGTACGCCAAGGCTGAGAAATGCCTGTTCTTCCAACAGTCAGTCTCCTTCCTAGGGTACCGCATTTCCACCTCAGGGGTGGAGATGGAGAGTGACCACATCTCAGCCGTGCGTAATTGGCCGACTCCCACCACTGTAAAGGAGGTGCAGCGGTTTCTAGGGTTTGCCAATTACTACCGGAGGTTTATCCGGGGTTTTGGTCAGGTAGCGGCTCCCATTACCTCACTGCTGCAGGGGGGACCGATACATTTGCAGTGGTCGGCTGAGGCGGACAGGGCTTTTGGTCACCTGAGGGCTCTGTTTACCTCGGCTCCTGTGCTGGCCCATCCGGATCCCTCTTTGGCATTCATAATGAAGGTGGAAGAGTCCGAGGCTGGGATAGGAGCCGTGCTCTCACATCGCTCGGGTACGCCACCGAAGCTCTGCCCCTGTGCCTTCTTCTCGAGGAAGCTCAGCCCGGCGGAGTGTAACTATGACGTGGGGGACCGGGAGCTGTTGGCTGTCGTCAAGGCTTTGAAGGCCTGGAGACATTGGCTTGAGGGGGCTAAACACCCTTTTCTCATCTGCACTGACCACCGCAATCTGGAGTACATCCGGGCGGCGAGGAGACTGAACCCTCGCCAGGCAAGGTGGGCCATGTTTTTCACCCGTTTTGTTTTCACCCTTTATTACAGAGCAGGTTCCCAGAACGTGAAGGCAGACGCACTGTCCCGGCTGTATGACACAGAGGAGCGGCCTGTGGATCCCACCCCCATACTCCCGGCCTCCTGCCTGTTTGTTGTAAGTGCACATTGTTGTCTGGTGCACGACGGGTTTCGTACCCATTTGTTGTTATTCTGGATGCCGGTGATTTTGAATATTAAACTGCTCCGGTTATTACCCAGTTCTGCTCTCCTGCGTCTGACTTCTCTGCCAGCAGTTGCGCACCCCTTACAAAGAGCAACAGTTACAACCTAGACTTTCTATCAACAATCATTGCTACAGTAAGATGTACAGTAGGCCAGATATATTTTTATCTGTACTGTTACTGAGTGTTGCACGTGTGTGTTCTGTTATAGATCGGTGTGATGTGATCCATCCGTTCATTCCAGTTCAGAATTAAATTTTTCAGAATGAAATTATTTATTGTATTTTAACAGAAACAGTTCCAACCTAGACAGGTACAGTTGAAATCAGAAGTTTACATACACTTATGTTGGAGTCATTAAAACTAGTTTTTCAATCACTCCACAAATTTCTTGTTAACAAAATATAATTTTGGCAAGTCGGTTAGGACATCTACTTTGTGCATGACACAAGTAATTTGTCCAACAATTGTTTACAGACAGATTAATTCACTTAAAATTCACTGTATCACAATTCCAGTGGGTCAGAAGTTTACATACCCTAAGTTGACTGTGCCTTTAAACAGCTTGGAAAATTCCAGAAAATGATGTCATGGCTTTAGAAGCTTCTGATAGGCTAAATGACATCATTTGAGTCAATTGGAGGTGTACCTGTGGATGTATTTCAAGGCCGACCTTCAATCTCAGTGCCTGTTTGCTTGACATCATGGGAAAACCAAAAGAAATCAGCCAAGACCTCAGAAAAAAAATTGTAGACCTCCACAAGTCTGGTTCATACTTGGGAGCAATTTCCAAATGCCTGAAGGTACCATGTTCATCTTTACCAACATAGTATGCAAGTATAAACACCACGCAGCCATCGTACTGCTCAGGAAGGAGACACGTTCTGTCTCCTAGAGATGAACATACTTTGGTGAGAAAAGTGCAAATCAATCCCAGAACAACAGCAAAGGTCCTTGTGAAGATGCTGCAGGAAACTGGTACAAAAGTATCTATATCCACAGTAAACAAGTCCTATATCAACATAACCTGAAAGGCCGCTCAGCAAGGAAGAAGCCACTGCTACAAAACCGCCATAAAAAGCCAGACTACGGTTTGCAACTGCACATGGGGTCAAAGATCGTATTTTTTTGAGAAATGTCCTCTGGTCTGATGAAACAAAAATAGAACTGTTTGGTCATAATGACCATCATTATGTTTGGAGGAAAAAGGGGAAGGCTTGCAAGCCGAAGAACACCATCCCAACCGTGAAGCAGTTTTAATGTATTTGGCTAAGGTGTATGTAAACCTTCGACTTCAACTGTATGTAAGAGTGTTTTTAATGGGGAAAAATAAACATGAAAATATATTTATGGGTATTCCATTGTTATTTTTATGTTGTCTATATTGCATTTTTTTAGGCATAAGGGCAGTGAAATGTACCGATATTTACTTATAGTTGCATATTTTCCTAAGCTTGGGTCCCAGGCTGAAAAAGTTTAAGAACCCCTGAAGTGGATACTCACCTTTTCTCTCTCTTTCTCACACACACTCAGACACCCAACGTGAAACAGCCAAAAGAGAGTGGGACGGAGAAAGAGATATAGAAGGAGCAAGACAGACAAAGAAAAAGGAGATTACTGAGATAACAGTCTTTTCTCAGGCTGTGGGTCGGCAGTGGAGGGGTTAATCATTGGCCGTGTGTATCAATGGGCCACACAGGGGGTTTAGAGGGGGTTCAGCACCAGGAATGTCCTCAAGTGTCTCCCAGAGAGAGAGAGAGGCTTTCAGGGGGAAGGGGTCTGGAGGGGGTCTGAGTTGAAACGGCTGGTCAAGAAAGACACCCATCCACTGTGTGTGTGTGTGTGTGTGTGCGCGCGCGCACGCACGCACGCGTGTGTGTGTGGAACAGGGGAGCGGGAAGACAGGGCTCAGTAGGGTTTTGGTGGGGGGGGGTTGAGTTGAGCTGGGCCTGGTCAAGAGAAAGACACCCATCCACAGCTAATCAAAGGACTTTACAATCAGATAACAAAGGGGTTAACTTCGCCTGGGTGGGCTTCCAACACACCACCAGCCCCAGGGATGCAGCGAGAGCTCTCACAAATACCCACCCTTCCCAATATCAGCCCCTCTACCCCTTTGTATCACGCATTCCTTCACATGACTTGACCTCAATCATCTTAACTTCACTCATTGTTTCACCCCATGACAGTATATATGGCATTTCACCACTGTTTTATGTAGTTGAACTCTATCTATTTATCAAGACAATAAACTGAACTTAGTTTATGACAGTGGTTTTGCTATGCAGCTTCTTAGGGGTTAAATTGGGAAAATGGTATCAGATCTGTTTCCAAAATGTATTGCTTTTTTTCATGATAGCAGGAATCTGACCACAAAACAACTCTCAAACTAAACTAAGGTCCTCTCCCTTCCCAAACTCGCCAGATACCATATAAGGGGAACAAGCAGTGTGGTCAAAGACAGAACCATTTGTGACAAACAGTCTCTGCCTGGGACAAATGGTGGATGGAGGTATGGGGGGGGGGGTATTTGTGCAGTAGTCAGTAAGTGCCCACCACCAGCTCAGAAAGCACAGGTGGTTACAGACAAGTTGACACATTTGAGAGGGAAGGATGAAATCTGTTCTGTAGTCTGACTGACTGACTGAACCCCATTGGCGTAGTTTTCGGAGCCATCAGAGCTAAAGGCTCGGACACACCAACAGCGTTTGCCGGCCGAGAGTACTTAGCACCTCTGAACAGAGTGTGGGCCGTAGTTTAGGAAACCGAGTGCAAACCGATATTTTATGTAGAATCTTTATTTTGTAAAGTGGATTCCCCCACGCTTAATACACATAAAGTAGAAAACAACAACAATTGATCAACAACTACTACATTTCCAAAGTAAATGTAATCATTATGGATCTGGCCCCATAGAACAGTTAAGGACTCCCGAGTGGCGCAGCGGTCTAAGGCACTGCTATTCAGTGCAAGAGGCGTCACTACAGTCCCTGGTTCAAATCCAGCTCTTCCATTTCATCCTCTCTTTGCTCTATTGGCATATTTCACCTCCTTGCTCTGCTCTGCTCTACATCCATCTCCCCCATCCTCCTCTTGGCCTCTTCTCCTCTCTGTGGCTGGGCTGTCTGTCCTGTCGGTTCCCAGCAGTCTCCTCCTGTTTACAGCACACAGTAAATATCCCATTGTTCCAGTGATTACCACAGTAGGCACATCAAACATTATGATTCACAGGATACTGGTCTCCAGCGCAACTATATCTCTCTGCTACTTCCTGACACACTCAGCTTCATTCCACCATTCCAGGCCATTACATTTGTATTAAAGATACTGTACTGGACATCCCCTTTAAGGACAAATGACTGACAGATCATTCTGCTAACACCTCATCCCTAAGAACATGCCTGACTAACAGCCATGTGTTATTCATTGTATACCATGTTTAAAAAATATATAATTCATGACTAATACATTAAACATAACTACACTGAAATTACCATGAGCTTTCATGCGTTATTCCATACATATCCCCCGAGCAACCAATGTTCTTTTCTGAGAGAGATTCACACTCTTCATTTTCACAACCTTCATTTAACCCTTAAAACGCTTTGGAATCGGCCTATATGGCTAGGACTACTTGAAATGTTTCTTACAGAAGAAATATTAAAAGCACATGCATAACCATGGTAGAAAGCGAACAGTTTGGAGAGGATGGGAAAATGATTACACCAAAGGTGAAGACCAAACTACAGTTCACCTGACACGAGACTGAATCCAAACATTACACTGTTGGTTTTCTGTACATTTGACCCGTACCATACTTTGACACGTTTGTTGATAACGAAATCAAAATACTCTGGAGACCTTCAGTAACATGATCAGGATATTCCTGGAGAATGTGTGAAACATAAGACAAACAAAAAAAGATTACAAGGGTTTGAGTGAAAGGAATAACTAAGTGGCCACACACCTCTCCAAAGTGTGCAAAGTAATTGTTATGCACCTTTATGACTCAAAGAACAGTCTTCAACTATAATGTGCTTTTTTTTAAACTCTCCTAGCTGTGCCTTTGAGGAGCGAGAGCAAGCACACTTGTAGTGTTTTTGCTTGGAACGCAACCCTGCATCCACGTCCTCACACAACGACTGTTGTTGTTCACGCAATCCAAAACCGGCCCATTATACACCGCAATCTGGGTCAGGTGGGCATCACTTGAAAGCATGCTCTATTGCCAATAGGACTAGATAAGTCATAAAATACAATATTACAGAAGCAGGTGAGAATTTTGGTGAGCAAAGTGCGTGGGAATGCAGAGAAGTGTCTTCTCAATAGACAAACGACAAACCCTGTTCAGAACCCAGGGTATGACGCCATGTCATCTTGCAACGGTATACCAATCATACTGATCACAAACGTTGACACTGTGTATGGCATGAGTTTTAGGACATGGAAATAGGAAGTGCTCACTTGGACTCACGGGTGTTGGGCTTGCTTGTATTTATTGTCATCCTCAACGTCTCATTTCTCTAAAACTCCTAGCCTTCTTAATTTACAGCATGGAGGGGTGGGGGCAACTTTGTGTCGCGTGAGGTGCTCCAGTTCAGAGCGGCTGTCGGTGAAAACCCTTAAGGCGCTGTGAAGCGCAGAGACAGAGCTCTGACGTCATGTATGGCATGTTACTGTGTGTGTGTGTGTGTGTGTGTGTGTGTGTGTGTGTGTGTGTGTGTGTGTGTGTGTGTGTGTGTGTGTGTGTGTGTGTGTGTGTGTGTGTGTGTGTGTGTGTGTGTGTGTGTGTGTGTGTGTGTGTGTGTGTGTGTGTGTGTCTGTGTCTGTGTCTGTGTGCTTGCGTGCGTGCGTGCGTGCATAATTATTCCTGTGTGGACATTTTGTTGGTCCCCACAAGGTAAAATGCTATTTCTAGGGGGTTTAGGGTTAAGGTTATAATTAGTGCTAGAGTTAGGTTTAGGGTTAGGAGCTAGGGTTAGGGTTAGGGTTAGGTTTTTGGGTTAAGGTTAGGGTTAGGGTAAGAGTACAGGTTAGAGTTAGGGAAAATAGGATTTTGAAATGGACTGAATTGTGTGTCCCCACAAGGTTAACTGTACAAGACTGTGTGTGTGTATGTGTATGTGTGTTTGTGTGTGTGTGTTGGAGTGTCAGTGTAGTATGTGAGTGTGTGGGTAGAGTCTAGTGGGTGTGCATAGAGCGGTCTAAGACTGTGTGTGGTCTAAGACACTGCATTGCAGTGTTAGCTGAGCCACTAGAGATTCTGGGTTCGAGTCCAGGCTATGTCGCAGCCGGCCGCGACCGGGAAACCCATGGGGCGGCACACAATTGGCCCAGCGTCGTCCGGGTAATGGGAGGGTTTGGCCTGGAATGGATGTCCTTGTCACATCGCGCACTAGCGACTCCTGTGGCGGGCCGGGCGCATTGCATGCTGACACAGTCGCCAGGTGTATGGTGTTTCCTCCGATACATTGGTGCGGCTGGCTTCTGGGTTAAGTGGGCATTGTGTCAAGAAGCAGTACAGCTTGGTTGGGTCGTGTTTCGGAGGACACACAGCTCTCGACCTTCGCCTCTCCCAAGTCCGTACGGGAGTTGCAGTGATGGGACAAGACTGTAACTACCAATTGGATATCACGAAATTGGGGGTAAAAAGTACCAAAAATTATAAAAATAAAAGAAGGGGTGCAACTCAGTATTAGGAAGGTGTTCTTAATGTTTTGTACACACAGTGTATGTCTCTATGTGTGTGTCTGTGTGCCTCTATACTTCTATCCCTCTTGTGCAGCCACCCTGTGGTCGTCAGAATTCTGCAGTAGCAGCACGTTGACCCCAAGACAGTGCAGGTAGCGCCCGAGACCCTGCAGCATGTTGTCACACACCACACGCAGCTGCCATGGGGGGACATGGGATCCCTGGCTCTCCTCCCCAAGCTGGGGTCTCTTATTTCAGCCTAGGCTTGGCGTTGGACCTTGGGGTGAGGATGGGGCCACTGAGTCCTCCTGACACCCCTGATAACATGGAGAAAGAAAGAGACCATATTAAACCTGACAAGAAACTCCCAGGTTGCCGTCTAACAGGTACAAAAGACATTCGGTAACACTTCACATGAAAGGTACCTATATAAGGACTTCATAACACAGTCATAAGCCAAAGACTCATATTCCTTTGATCCATGTTGTAGAATAAGACTATTGAAGCCCTTGGTTGCAGGAACTTGTCATGAATTGTGTTGTAATTTAATTGTATTTGAAGCACCAAAGTGTACATTTCCCTAGGCCTTCCGATCAAGGGAGTATTCAATTTGTAGACAAAAAAACTGCAGCCATGACAATCCTGGCTCACCCTTAACAAAAACAAAACAGTGGTGTCAAGTAGTAGTTAACCTCTGACCCTCGGAGACTGGCCTGCTTCTTCTCTTCTTTCTCCTCTTCTTTACTCTTCTCCATCTGAAGCGATGAGATGGAGCGGAGGTCTTGTGGCAGCCCAAAGCATGCTGGATACTGGGAGAGGGCTGAGTAGACGTCCCATAAGCATCGACAGCTACAGAGAGACAGAGAAAAGAGAAAGAGATAGAGAGAAGAGGGTCAGAGAGAGGAGAGAGAGAGGGGGTGGGTGAAAGAGAAAGTGAAATAAACAATAGTAAACAGTAAAAAAAAATAGTAAATGAACAGTAAACAATAAGCTCACACAAGTTTCAGAGGAATAGAAACATTTTAAATGTCATATTATGGCTATGGCTTTTGTTTGACAATTATTATTTTTTTAAATCCACAGGGCCGTGGGAAGATGCAGGGATGCAGCTTGAGCCCCACCCTCTTCAACATCTATATCAACGGGCAAGTGCACGAGAACAGTCTGCAGCACTCTGCCTCACCCTACTAGAATCTGAAGTCTACTGTTTGCTGATGATCTGGTGCTTCTGTCCCCAAGCAAGGAGGGCCTAGTGCACAGATTCTGTCAGACGTGGGCCCTTACTGTAAATCTCAGTAAGGTAAAATAATGGTGTTCCAAAAACGGTCCAGTTGCCAGGACAACAAATACAAATTCCATCTAGACACTGTTGCCCTGGAGCACACAAAGAACTATACCTACCTCAGCCAAAATATCAGCACCACAGGTCATTTCTAAAAAGCTGTGAACAATCTCAGACAATTATTAGTATTTTAATGTATTGTTTTACCTTCATTTAACTAGACATAGCAAGATGGGCTTTCTACGCCATCAAAAGGAATATAAAATTTGACATCCCAATTAGGACTGGCTAAAAATACTTGAATCAATTCTATATCCCATTGCCCTTCATGGTTGTGAGGTCTGGGGTCCGCTTACCAACCAAGAATTCACAAAATGGGACAAACACCAAATCGAGAATGCATGCAGATTTCTGCAAAAATATCCTCCATGTACAACGTAAAACATCTAATAATGCATGCAGAGCAGAATTAGGCCGATTACCACTAATAATCCAAATCCAGAAAAAAGCTGTTAAACTCTGCAACCACCTAAATAGAAACGATTCCCAAACCTTCTGTAACATAGCCATCTGGGGCTGGTACTGGTACTGGGGCTCTGTTAACATACGCAAACAGACCCCACTTGGCCCCAGCACAGCAACAGCAACACAATTAGACTCAACCAAATCATGAGAAAACAAAAAGACAATTACTTGACACATTGGAGATAAATGACAAAAAACAGAGCAAACTGGAATGCTATTTGGCCCAAAATAGAGAGTAGAAAGGTGACAGAATACCTGATCACTGTAACTGCCCCAAAATGAAGAAAAACTTTGACTATGTACAGACTAATTGAGCATAGCCTTAGGCAGAGGTTGCCGTAGGCAGACCTAACTCTCAAGAGAAGACAGGCTATGTGCACACTTGCCATAAAATGAGGTGGAAACTGAGCTGTACTTCCTAACCTTCTGCCAAATGTATGACCATATCAGAGACACATATTTCCCTCAGATGACAGACCCACATAGAATTTGAAAACTCATATCTACTGGGTGAAATACCACAGCGTGCCATCACAGCAGCATGATTTGTGACCTGTTGCCACAAGAAAAAGGCAACCAGTGAAGAACAAATACCATTGTAAATGCAACCCATATTTCTGTTTATTTCCGAGTGTAATGTTTACTGTTTATTTTTTATTGTTTATTTTACTTTTGTTCATGATCTACTTCACTTGCTTAGGCAATGTAAACATGTGTTGCCATGCCAATAAAGGCATTTGAATTTAATTGAATTGAGAGAGAGAGAGAGAGAGAGAGAGAGAGAGAGAGAGAGAGAGAGAGAGAGAGAGAGAGAGAGAGAGAGAGAGAGAGAGAGAGAGACACTTACTGGCCAAGCCACACGACTAACAACATTGGACACTCTATCCCATCCTGGAATATCTGGGGCCTGAAGTCATCTGCATTTGGCCTAAAGAGCAGGAACCTGGACTTCAAAGAAATTATCACGTTTTAGGAGGATACTCAGATGCAGACATTGCCGAAGTAACAGAAGTTTGTTACTAGAACAGGCGGCATGCAAAACTACCGGTCAAGGGCAGGCAGAGGTCAGTAATCCAGATCAGAGTCCATAAGGTACAGAACGGCAAGCAATCTTGGGGTCAGGGCAGGCAGAAAAAACTGGGAAAACTAGAAAACAGGAAAGAGAAAAATAAAAAGACTGGAGCAAGGGGGAAAATGCTGGTAGGCTTGACAAACAAAATGAACTGGCAACAGACAAACTATAACGACACAAGGTGAGACCCAAATGCAGACACAGAAGGCAGATGGTTCGAGTCTCTGATATTTATTGAACAACGAGGGGCAGGCAAGAGGTAGGTCTGGGACAGGCAAGAGTTCATAACCAGGTCAGAGTCCAAACGATACAGGGCGGCAGGCAGTCTCGGGGTCAGGCAGGCGGGCTCAGTGTCAGGGAAGGCAAAAGGTCAGAAGCAGGAGGATAAAAAAAGAGAGACTAGGTCAAAACCGGAGCTTGGAAAACCGCTAGTTGACTTGGCAAGACAAGGCAAACTGGCAACAGACAAACAGAGAACACAGGTATAAATACCCTGAGGGTAATGGGGAAGATGGGCAACACCTGGAGGGAGGTGGAGACAATCACAAAGACAGGTGTATGTATTTCTGATTCTGTTTCGATCAGGGTGTTACATAAATCAGAAATACATACATCGTCATTCTACAACAAACATGGTACAGAGGAGATGGACCCACTGGTTGTCCTATAGCTTACAGAGAGCTGGTAGTCCCATCTACCAAACTACCTGGTGTGAAACAGTGAAGGGACTCAAGGGGTATGCTAATTTGGTATAGAGGCAGACCTAACTCACTCTATTAAATTGATCAAAACAGGAACATTTTACATTTGGCTAGAAATTCAAAAGGAAATGATGTCAACAGAGAAAAATGTCCTCCTGTTTGCTACCTATATCCCCCCACTAGAATCCCCATACTTTCATGAAGACAGCTTCTCCTGGAGGGGGACATCAATCATTTCCAGGTCCAGAGACATGTACTAGTCTGTGGCAACTTAAATGCCAGAATTGGACAAGAACCTGACACCTTCAGCACACAGGGGGACAAACACCTATCTGGAGGTGACAGCATTCCCTCCCCCATATCCCCCCTAGGCACAACTACCACTAAATAATCAACAAAAACGTGTCACAACTCCTGCAGCTCTTTTGCACGCTGGGTATGTACATAGTCAATGGTAGGCTTCGAGGGGACTCCTATGGTAGGTACACTTGTAGCTCATCTCTTGGTAGTAGTACTGTAGACTACTATATCACTGACCTCAACCCAGAGTCTCTCAGTGCATTCACAGTCAGCCCACTGACACCCCTATCAGATCACAGGAAAATCACAGTATACTTGAACAGAGCAATACTTAATCATACTTAATCAGGAACTGAATAATATTAAGAAATGCTATAGATGGAAGGAAAGTAGTGTGGAAACCTACTAAAAAACAATTGGGCAACAACATATACAATCCCTTTTAGACAACTTCCTGGACAAAACTTTCCACTGTAACAGTGAAGGTATAAACTTGGCAGTAGAAAACCTAAAAGTATATTTGACTTCTCAGCTACCCTATCAAATCAAAAAATGTCAAACAGAAAACCAAAGAAAATGAACAACAGTGACAAATGGTTTGATGAAGAATGCAAAAACCTAAGAAAGAAATTGAGAAACCTATCCAACCAAAAACATAGACACCCAGAAAACCTGAGCCTTCACTATGGTGAATCACTAAAACAGTACAGAAATACACTACGGAAAAAGAAGGAACAGCACATCAGAAATCAGCTCAATGTAACTGAAGAATCCATAGACTCTAACCACTTCTGGGAAAATCGGAAAACACTCATGAAGACAACAACACGAGGAGTTATCTATCCAAAACGGAGATGTATGGATAAACCACTTCTCCAATATTTTTGGCTCTATAACAAAGAACAAACAGCAAAAACATAAACATGATCAAATACAAATCTTAGAATCAACTATTAAAGACTACCAGAACCCACTGGATTCTCCAATTACATTAAATTAACTACCATGACAAAATACAAACCTCAATGAAATGATAAAATATATAGACCACAAATTCCAACTGGCTATACTCTTTAACATCATCCTTGGTGCTGGCATCTTCCCCAATTTTTGGAACCAAGGTGTGACAATTGTGCAAGTTCTCCTACTTAAAAAGATGAGAGAGGCCTGTAATTTTCATCATAGGTACACTTCAACTATGACAGACAAATGAGGGAAAAAAATCCAGAAAATTACATTGTAGGATTTTTAATGAATTTATTTGCAAATTATGGTGGAAAATAAGTATTTGGTCAATAACAAAGGTTTACCTCAATACTTTATTATATACCCTTTGTTGACAATGACAGAGGTCAAACGTTTTCTGTAAGTCTTCACAAGGTTTTCACACACTGTTGCCCCATTCCTTCTTTCCTTTACACATATCAGTCGTCCTGGTCCCTTTGCAGAAAAACAGCCCCATGCTTCACAGTAGGTATGATGTTCTTTGGATGCAACTCAGCATTCTTTGTCCTCCAAACACGACGAGTTGAGTTTTTACCAAAAAGTTCTATTTTGGTTTCATCCGACCATATGACATTCTCCCAATCTTCTTCTGGATCATCCAAATGCTCTCTAGCAAACTTCAGACGGGCCTGGACATGTACTGGCTTAAGCAGGGGGACACTTCTGGCACTGCAGGATTTGAGTCACTGGCGGCGTAGTGTGTTACTGATGATAGGCTTTGTTACTTTGGCCCCAGCTCTCTGCAGGACATTCACTAGGTCCCCCCGTGTGGTTCTGGGATTTTTGCTCACCGTTCTTGTGATCCTTTTGACCCCACGGCGTGAGATCTTGCGTGGAGCCCCAGATCGAGGGAGGTTATCAGTGGTCTTGTATGTCTTCCATTTCCTAATAATTGCTCCCACAGTTGATTTCTTCAAACCAATCTGCTTACCTATTGCAGATTCAGTCTTCCCAGCCTGGTGCAGGTCTAGAATTGTGTTTCTGGTGTCCTTTGACAGCTCTTTGGTCTTGGCCATAGTGGAGTTTGGAGTGTGACTGTTTGAGGTTGTGGACAGGTGTCTTTTATACTGATAACAAGTTCAAACAGGTGCCATTAATACAGGTAACGAGTGGAGGACAGAGGAGCCTCTTAAAGAAGAAGTTACAGGTCTGTGAGAGCCAGAAATCTTGCTTATTTGTAGTTGACCAAATACTTATGTTCCACCATAATTTGCAAATAAATTCATTAAAAATCCTACAATGTGATTTTCTGGATTTTTTTCTAATTTTGCCTGTCATAGTTGAAGTGTACCTATTATGAAAATTACAAGCCTCTCTCATCTTTTTATGTGGGAGAACTTGCACAATTGGTGGATGACTAAATACTTTTTTGCCCCACTGTACTTCGCCCACTGGCCGGTCCTGGCAATAGGACCGCAGAAATCTACCCACATCCTGGTTCACTCTCTCCACCTGCCCATTACTCTCAGGGTGAAAACCCGAGGTAAGGCTGACCGAGACCCCCAAACTTTCCATGAACGCCTTTCACACCCTGGACATGAACTGGGGACCCCGATCAGAGACTATGTCCTCAGGCACCCTGTAGTGCCGGAAGACGTGAGTAAACAGGGCCTCCTCAGTCTGTAGGGCCGTAGAGAGACCGGGCAAAGGGAGCAGACGTCAGGACTTAGAAAACCGATCCACAACGTCCAGGATCATGGTGTTGCCCTGTGACGGAGGCAGATCGGTCAGGAAGTCAACCGACAGGTGTGACGAAGGCCGCTGAAGGGGTTGTAACTTCCCTCTGGGCAGGTGCCCAGGAGCCTTGCACTGAGCGCACACCTAGCAGGAGGACACATAACCCCTCATCTCCTTGGCCAAAGTGGACCACCAGTACTTCCCATTAAGACATCGCACCGTCCTACCGATGCCCGGATGACCAGAGGAGGGGGACTTGTGAGCCCACCAGATCAGCATGTCCCGAACCTCCAGCGGAACGTACACCCATCCCACTGGACACTGTGGTGGAGTAGGCTCTACACGTGATGCCCACTCGATGTCTGAGTCCACCTCCCACCTCACTGGTGCCACCAGACAAGAGGCCAGAATGATGGAAGTTGATCGATGGACCGCTCCTCCATATCATACAGTCGGGACAGTGATTCTGCCTTAGTGTTCTGGGAACCTGGTCTATAGGAGATAGTAAACCTAAATCGGGTGAAAAACATAGCCCACCTTGCCTGGTTCAGTCTCCTCGCCCCCCATATGTACTCCAGATTACGGTGGTCAGTCCAGATGAGAAAAGGGTGTTGAGCCCCCTCAGCCAATGCCTCCACACCTTCAGAGCTCTGACGACAACCAACAACTCCAGATCCCCCACGTCATAGTTTCGCTCCGCTGGGCTGAGCTTCCTCGAAAAGAAAGTACATGGGCGGAGCTTCGGTGGCGTACCCAAGCGCTGTGAGAGCACGGCTCCAATCCCAGCCTCGGACGCATCCACCTCCACTATGAATGGAGTCGGCCAATTACGCATGACTGCAATGCAGTCACACTCCATCACCTACCCTGGTGTGGAAATGTGATACCCAAAGAAGGATACGGCCTGTTTAAAGAACAAGCATTTCTCAGCCTTGACGTACAGGTCATGCTCCAACAGTCACCCAACAAAAGAAACACATGCACGGCGTGTGTAGCGGAATAGACCAGAATGTCATTGATATAAACCACCACACCCTGCTCGTGCAGGTCCCTGAGAATCTCGTCTACAAAAGATTGGAAGACTGCTGGAGCATTCTTCAACCTGTACGGCATGACGAGGTACTCATAATGGCCGGATGTGGTACTAAACGCTGTCTTCCACTCATCTCCCTCCCAGATACGCACCAAGTTATGTGCTCCTGAGATCCAGTTTTGGGGGAAAGCATGCCCCGTGAAATGACTGAATCGCCGTGGCAATGAGAGGTAGCCGGTAACTGTACCCCACCGTGATGGAATAGACCTCTATAGTCAATGCACGGATGCAGACCTCCCTCCTTCTTCTTCACAAAAAGAAACTCGAGGAGGCAGGTGATATGGAGGGCCGAATGTACCCCTGCCCCAGAGATTCACAGACATATGTCTCCATAGCCACCGTCTCCTCCTGTGACAGGGGATACACGTGAGTCCTGGGAAGTGCAGCCTCTACCAGGAGATTTATCTCACAATCGCCTCGTTGATGAGGTGGTAATTGGGTCGCCTTCTTTTTACAGAAGGCGATAGCCAAATCGGCATATTCTAAGGGAATGCGCACGGTGGAAATTTGGTCTGGACTTTCCACCGTCGTTGCGCCATTGGAAATCCCTACACACTTGCCTGAGCACTCCTCTGACCCCCCCTTTAGAGCCCTGTTGCCACAAAATCTTGGGGTTGTGACGGGCCAACCAGGGGATCCCCAGCACCACCGGAAACGCAGGAGAATCAATGAGGAAGAGACTAATTCTCTCCTCATGACCCTCCTGCGTTAACCATGCCCATTGGAGCCGTGGCCTCCCTGACTAGACCTGACCCTAATGGTCGGCTATCTAAGGCATGCACTGGGAAGGGTTTATCAATCTGAACAAGGGGGATCCCTAAATTATGTGCAAAACCGAGGTCAATAAAATTCCCTGCTGCGCCTGAATCGAGGGTGAAGTCCTGTGCGCTCCTCTTCTCCTGCCTTAGATGGAACAGCCGTTCATCCGCCGCTCTGCCCTCAGATGGGTGGTCGAACACAGCCCGAAAGCGGCAGGTGAACTCTGGGTAGTGGTCCCTCGCCTAGTCTGGATCGTTCCATACCATGTTGGCCCACTCCAGGGCTTTGCATGAGAGGCAGGAGACGAGGGCGTTCACGCTCTCACTTCCCAAAGGAGCCGGGTGAAAGGTTGCCAGGTATAACTCCATCTGGAGTAAGAACCCCTGGCACCCGGCCGCCGTCCCATCGTACTCCCTTGGGAGTGCGAGTCGAATACCACTGGGACCAGGCAATGAAGGAGAGGGTTGTGGTACTGGTTGTGAGTGTGGCTGGTGGAGGTGTAGGAAGGCCACCTCTCTCTCATCTTTCCATCGTCGCCATCACCTGATCCATCGCGGTCCCCAGCCGGTGTAACACTGGTGTTGAACGCGCAAAGGATCGGTGATGGCTGGTAGGCCGGCAACGCCAACCGCCGCCCAAACAGGGAGAGGAACTACCTTCGGTGGAAGTCATGACACAAGGTCTGATCATCCCAATCCACAAAAGTGGAGACAAATTTGACCGCAATAACTACCGTGGGATATGGGTCAACCGCAACCTTGGGAAAATCCTCTGCATTATCATTAACAGCAGACTTGTACATTTCCTCAGTGACAACAATGTACTGAGCAAATGTCACATTGGCTTTTTACCAAATGACTGTATGACAGACCACATATTCACCCTCCACACCCTAATAGACAAACAAACAAACCAAAAAAAAGGTAAAGTCTTCTCATGCTTTATTGATTTCAAAAAAGCTTTCGGCTCAATTTGGCAAGAGTGTCTGCAATACAAATTGATGGAATGTGGTGTTAGGGGAAAAACATATGACATAATTCAAATCCATGTACACAAACAACAAGTCTGCAGTTAAAATGGGCAAAAAACACACATTTCTTTCCACAGGGCCATGGAGTGAGACAGGGATGCAGCTTAAGCCTCACTAGAACAGTCTGCAGCACCTGGCCACACCTTACTAGAATTTGAAGTCAAATGTCTACTGTTTGCTGATGATCTGGTGCTTCTGTCCCCAACCAAGGAAGGCCTACAGCAGCACCTAGATATTCTGCACAGATTCTGTCAGACGTGGGCCCTGACAGTAAATCTCAGTAAGACAAAAATAATGGTGTTCCAAATAAGGTCCAGTTGCCAGGACCACAAATACAATTCCATCTAGACACCATTGCCCTAGAGCACACAAAAAAACATACATACCTCGGCCTAAACATCAGCGCCACAGGTAACTTCCACAAAGCTGTGAATGAGCTGAGAGACAAGGCAAGATGGGCCTTTTATGCCATCAAAAGGAATATAAAATTCAACTTCCCAATGAGGATCTGTCTAAAAATACTTGAATCAGACATAGAGCCCATTGCCCTTTATGATTGTGAGGTCTGTGGTCCGCTCATCAACCAAGAATTCACAAAATGGAACAAAAACCAAATCGAGATTCTGCATGCAGAATTTTCCTAAAATATCCTCCATGTACAACGTAAAACACCAAATAATGCATGCAGAGTAGAATTAGGCCGATACCCGCTAATTATTAGAATCTAGAAAAGAGACGTTCAATTCTACAACCACCTAAAAGGAAGCGATTCCCAAAACTTCCACAACAAAGCCATCACCTACAGAGAGATGAACCTGGAGAGAGAGTCCCCTAAGCAAGCTGGTCCTTCACAAACACAAACAGACCCCACAGAGCCCCATTAACACAATTAGACCCAACCAAATCATGACAAAACAAAAAGATAATTACTTGACACATTGGAAAGAATTTACAAAAAAAATGAGCAAACTGGAATGCTATTTGGCCCCACACATAGAGTACACAGTGACAGAATACTTGACCACTGTGACTGATCCAATCTTAACGAAAGCTTTGACTATGTACAGACTCAGTGAGCATAGCCTTGCTACTGAGAAAGGCCGCCGTAGGCAGACCTGGCTCTCAAGAGAAGACAGGCTATGCGCACACTGCCCACAAAATGAGGTGGAAACTAAGCTGCACTTCCTAACCTCCTGCCAAATGTATGACCATATTAGAAACACATATTATCCTCAAATTACACAGATACACTAAGAATTCGAAAACAGACCCAATTTTGATAAACTCCCACATCTACTAGGTGAAATACCACCGTGTTGCCATCACAGAAACAAGATGTGTGACCTGTTGCCACAAGAAAAGGGCAACCACTGAAGAACAAACACCATTGTAAATACAACCCATATTTATGTTTATTTATTTTCCCTTTTGTACTTTAACTAATTGCACATAATATGAAATGTGTAATGTCTTTATTCTTTTGGAACTTTGTGAGTGTAATTTTTACTGTTCATTTTTACTGTTTAATTCAGTTTTGTTTATTATCTAGTTTACTCGCTATTGCAATGTTAACATATGTTTCCCATGCCAATAAAGCCCTTCAATTGAATGAAATTGAGAGAGGGGAGAAAAGAAAGAGGGCTAGAAGGAAGGCGTGAGAGAAAAACACTGTGAAAAAATACAAGATTCAGAGATAAGACAGACAAAGATAAGACAGAGAACATCAAAAGAGAGAGACAGAGAGATAAAGGGACAGACGATACTATCTCTTTAGAGACAGACAACGTTTCAGTGTCCACACTAGGATACGGCTGAAGAATGAGGTCATATACTGTATCGGGCATGTATTCTAAGAAGTATGATAGCAATAATGGTCATTAGAACAAGGCTTAAGTTCACTTTATTGGCCTTTGCAGGAATTATTCTCACATTCTCCAGCACTGAGAGAATGCTAAAGAAGATGACAAAAGGCTGCTCACCTGCGGGGCTGGCTGTACTGGAGCAGTCGTCTCTCCCAGTTGGTGTGTGTGTGTGTGTGTGTGTGTGTGCCTACGTGTGTACCTGCGTAGCAAAGCTGTGTGTGTGTGTGTGTGTGTGCCTGCATAGCAAAACTAGTGTGTGTGTATGTGCGTGTGCCATGTGTGTGTGCCTGCCTGCATGTGTGCGTGTGTGTGTGTGTCTATACAATGCATTCTGAAAGTATTCAGACCCCTTCCCTTTTTCCACATTTTGTTACATTACAACCATGTTCTAAAATGTATTAAATGCAATGTTTGCTCATCAAAAAACACATAATACTCCATAATGACAAAGTGAAAACAGGTTTTTAGAAATGTTTGCAACTTTATAAAAATAAAAATAGAAATACCTTATTTACATAAGTATTCAAACCCTTTGCTATGAGAAACGACATTAAAATCAAATCAAATCAAATGTATTTATAAAGCCCTTCTTACATCACCTGATATAAGACATTGAGCTCAGGTACAGCCTGTTTCTACTCATCATCTTCGAGATGTTTCGACAACTTGATTGGATTCCACCTGTGGTAAATTCAATTCATTGGACATGATTTGGAAAGGAACACACCTGTCTATATAAGGTCCCACAGTTGACAGTGCATGTCAAAGAAAAAAACAAGTCATGAGGTTGAAGGAATAGTCCGTAGAGCTCTAAGACATGATTGTGTCGAGGGAGAGATCTGTGGAAGGGCACGAAACAATGTCTGCAGCATTGTTCCCACAAACACAGTGGCCTCCATCATTCTTAAATGGTAGAAGTTTGGAACCACAGAGACTCTTCCTAGAGCTGGCAGCCCGAACAAACTGAGCAATCAGGGGAGAAGAGCCTTGGTCAGGGAGGTGACCAGGAACCAGATGGACACTCAGACAGAGCTGCAGAGTTCCTCTGAGGAGATGGGTGATCCTTCCAGAAGGACAATCATCTCTGCAGCACCCCACCAATCGGGCCTTTATGGTAGAGTTGCCAGATGGAAGCCACTCCTCAGTAAAAGGCACATGACAGCCCGCCAAAACGCACAGAAAGGACTCTCAGACCATGAGAAACTCGATTCTCTGGTCTGATGAAACCAAGATTGAACTCTTTGCCCTGAATAACAAGTGTCACGTCTGGAGGAAAACCTGGCACCATCCCTACGGTAAAGCATGGTGGTGGCAGCATCATGCTGTGGGGATGTTTTTCATTGGCAGGGACTGGGAGACATGTCAGGATCGAGTGAAAGATGAATGGAGCAAAGTACAGAGAGATCCTTGATGAAAACCTGCTCCAGAGCGGACCTCAAACTGGGGCGAAGGTTCACCTTCCAACAGGACAACGACTCTAAGCACACATCCAAGACAACAAAGGAGTGGCTTCGGGACAAGTCTCTGTATGTCCTTGAGTGGCCCAGCCAGAGCCCGGACTTGAACCTGATCAGACATCTCTGGATAGACCTGAAAATAGCTGTGCAGTGGCGATCCCCATCCAACCTGACAGAGCTTGAGAGGATCTTCAGAGAAGAATGGGAGAAACTCCCCAAGTACAGGTGTGCCAAGCTTGTAGTGTCACACCCAAGAAAAGTCAAGGTAGTAATCCCTGCCAAAATGTCAAAAAGACTGTTTTTGCTTTGTCATTATGGGGTATTGTATGTCGCTTGATGAGGATGAAAAAAATGGCTCACTGGAGAGACGCTATCCGAAGCGGTGCAGCCAACGGGTTTCTCCATGCATCGCGCCGACAGAAACAAACACCTTTCTGGTAAGAAGAGGGGTGGGGGTGTATGCCTTATGGCCAACGAGGTATGGTGCGATGAAAGAAACATACAGGAACTCAAATCCTTCTGTTCACCTGATTTAGAATTCCTCACAATCAAATGTAGACCGCATTATCTACCAAGAGAATTCTCTTCGATTATAATCACAGCCGTATATATCCACCCCCAAGCAGACACATCGATGGCTCTGAACAAACTTTATTTAACTCTTTGCAAACTGGAAACCATTTATCCGGAGGCTGCATTCATTGTTGCTGGGGATTTTAACAAGGCTAATCTGAAAACAAGACTCCCTAAATTTTATCAGCATATCGATTGCACAACCAGGGGTGGAAAAACCTTGGATCACTGTTACTCTAACTTCCGCGACGCATATAAGGCCCTGCCCCGCCCCCCTTTCGGAAAAGCTGACCACGACTCCATTTTGCTGATACCTGCCTACAGACAAAAACTTAAAAAAGAAGCTCCCACGCTGAGGTCTGTCCAACGCTGGTCCGACCAAGCTGACTCCACACTCCAAGACTGCTTCCATCACGTGGACTGGGACATGTTTCGTATTGCGTCAGATAACAACATTGACGAATACGCTGATTCGGTGTGCGAGTTCATTAGAACGTGCGTTGAAGATGTCGTTCCCATAGCAACGATTAAAACATTCCCTAACCAGAAACCGTGGATTGATGGCAGCATTCGCGTGAAACTGAAAGCGCGAACCACTGCTTTCAATCGGGGCAAGGTGTCTGGTAACATGACTGAATACAAACAGTGCAGCTATTCCCTCCGTAAGGCTATCAAACAAGCTAAGCGTCAGTACAGAGACAAAGTAGAATCTCAATTCAACGGCTCAGACACAAGAGGCATGTGGCAGGGTCTACAGTCAATCACGGACTACAGGAAGAAATCCAGCCCAGTCACGGACCAGGATGTCTTGCTCCCAGGCAGACTAAATAACTTTTTTGCCCGCTTTGAGGACAGTACAGTGCCACTGACATGGCCTGCAACGGAAACATGCGGTCTCTCCTTCACTGCAGCCGAGGTGAGTAAAACATTTAAACGTGTTAACCCTCGCAAGGCTGCAGGCCCAGACGGCATCCCCAGCCGCGCCCTCAGAGCATGCGCAGACCAGCTGGCTGGTATGTTTACGGACATATTCAATCAATCCCTATACCAGTCTGCTGTTCCCACATGCTTCAAGAGGGCCACCATTGTTCCTGTTCACAAGAAAGCTAAGGTAACTGAGCTAAACGACTACCGCCCCGTAGCACTCACTTCCGTCATCATGAAGTGCTTTGAGAGACTAGTCAAGGACCGTATCACCTCCACCCTACCTGACACCCTAGACCCACTCCAATTTGCTTACCGCCCAAATAGGTCCACAGACGATGCAATCTCAACCACACTGCCCTAACCCATCTGGACAAGAGGAATACCTATGTGAGAATGCTGTTCATCGACTAGAGCTCGGCATTCAACCCCATAGTACCTTCCAAGCTCGTCATCAAGCTCGAGACCCTGGGTCTCGACCCCGCCCTGTGCAACTGGGTACTGGACTTCCTGACGGGCCGCCCCAGGTGGTGAGGGTAGGTAACAACATCTCCTCCCCGCTGATCCTCAACACTGGGGCCCCACAAGGGTGCGTTCTGAGCCCTCTCCTGTACTCCCTGTTCACCCACGACTGCGTGGCCACGCACGCCTCCAACTCAATCATCAAGTTTCCGGACGACACAACAGTGGTAGGCTTGATTACCAACAACGACGAGACGGCCTACAGGGAGGAGGTGAGGGCCCTCGGAGTGTGGTGTCAGGAAAATAACCTCACACTCAACGTCAACAAAACTAAGGAGATAATTGTGGACTTCAGGAAACAGCAGACGGAACACCCCCCTATCCACATCGATGGAACAGTAGTGGAGAGAGTAGCAAGTTTTAAGTTCCTCGGCATACACATCACAGACAAACTGAATTGGTCCACTCACACAGACAGCATCGTGAAGAAGGCGCAGCAGCGCCTCTTCAACCTCAGGAGGCTGAATAAATTCGGCTTGTCACCAAAAGCACTCACAAACTTCTACAGATGCACAATCGAGAGCATCCTGGCGGGCTGTATCACCGCCTGGTACGGCAACTGCTCCGCCCTCACCTGTAAGGCTCTCCAGAGGGTAGTGAGGTCTGCACAACACATCACCGGGGGCAAACTACCTGCCCTCCAGGACACCTACACCACCCGATGTTACAGGAAGGCCATAAAGATCATCAAGGACATCAACCACCCTAGCCACTGCCTGTTCACCCCGCTATCATCCAGAAGGCGAGGTCAGTACAGGTGCATCAAAGCTGGGACCGAGAGACTGAAAAACAGCTTCTATCTCAAGGCCATCAGACTGTTAAACAGCCATCACTAACATTGAGTGGCTGCTGCCAAAACACTGACACTGACTCAACTCCAGCCACTTTAACAATGGGAATTGATGGGAAATGATGTAAATATATCACTAGCCACTTTAAACAATGCTACCTTATATAATGTTACTTACCCTACATTATTCATCTCATATGCATACGTATATACTGTACTCTATATCATCGACTGCATCCTTATGTAATACATGTATCACTAGCCACTTTAACTATGCCACTTTGTTTACATACTCATCTCATATGTATATACTGTACTCAATACCATCTACTGTATCTTGCCTATGCTGCTCTGTACCATCACTCATTCATATATCCTTATGTACAAATTCTTTATCCCCTTACACTGTGTATAAGACAGTAGTTTAGGAATTGTTAGTTAGATTACTTGTTGGTTATTACTGCATTGTCGGAACTAGAAGCACAAGCATTTCGCTACACTCGCATTAACATCTGCTAACCATGTGTATGTGACAAATAAAATTTGATTTGATTTGATTTGAAAACAATTAAATCCATTTTAGAATAAGGCTGTAACGTAACAAAAGGTGGAAAAAGTCAAGGGGTCTGAATACCTTCCGAATGCACTGTACCTAGATTTCCCTGCTGACCAGGTGGGCGTGTGCTACGGCCGTCTGGGAGAGAGGAGAGGAAGAGCTGGGATCCTATGGGAGGTTCATTGCTCTGTTCAGAGGAGTCTTCGATTTTCAACCGGGGGGGTTGAGCACCTACTCCAACCATGGCAGGAGGACCAGACTGCTGCAGAGTACGGCCTCACCTTTCGTACAGTGGCAGCATCCAGAGGATAGAATGAGCCGGCACTCCGCACCTTATTCAGAAGAGAATTGCGCGAAGAGGCCCAGACGAAGTTGACTTGCAAAGACGACACCCTCTCATTGGACGCACTCATCGCGGTACCCATCCATCTGGATAACCTCCTTCGGGAGCGTCAGCACTCCCATCAACTCTCTCCCTCATTCGTCGACCAATCTGAGTCCGAGTCTGAACCCATGGAGGTAGGGTCCACACGCCTCCCGTGCCTGAGCGTCGCCTTCCGAGACAGCTGGGGCTCTGTCCCTATTGTGGTCAAGAGTGGCACCAGCTTCAACTGTGTCAGCTACGTCCCAACATGGGAGCCACCAGAGCAGAGGAACGGCCCCGTGATCATCCGTTTCCTGGGGTAGGTGTGAGTATTCCATCATCACTCTCCATCAAACCCTTTTTAGTACCATTTTCACTAGCTGGCTGTCCCTCGTGTTGTTTCTACAGCTCTAGTGGACTCTGGTGCCGTGGGGAATTTTATTGACCAGGCCCTTGCCTCCTCCCTGAACATAAGATCATACCCGCTCTCCTCTCCGTTTCCGGTTCAAGCGCTGGATAACCAACCACGGGGATCTGGAACAATGACACACATCACAGCACCACTCCCCATCACCGTGGCACCCCAGCACCAAGAACCTTTTCTCATCATCCAGGCACCCGTACACAAAGTCGTCCTTGGCCTCACGTGGCTCCCACTCCACGACCCCACCATTTCCTGGTCAAGGATGGAAATCACGGCCTGGGCACCCGGATGTCAGAAGACCTGCTTTCCCTTACCCTGTGGTTCCACGTTGGTTGAGAGTCGTGTGGTTGGCCTCCATGTCTTTATTAAATGTTTTTTTTTTAAATAACATGTTTTTGACGATTTTTGAAACACGCATTGCCGTCTCCATGCTGTCTGCGCCTATACCGTGGGTCTCCCATCCTCCTCTATTTTTCAAGTCACCAGCCTCCACTGACACACACACAGGGCCTGACTGTGAAGTTGATATAATTGCATCTCGTTCTCACCGCCTCCAACTCTTTTCTGGTCCAGAGGACAGCGTTGTTCTTTCAGTGCCGTGGGGTCAGCACCTGTAGGTCACACAGGTGATATGGGGTTACACGGACCAGTACTGACCTCTCACCCCAACCTGTCAACGGCTATGCGGTTACCAGCCTAATCCTTCACCCAATGCTAGAAAAATCCACCCATCCTATTGTGTTTCTCACTTCCCCCCCCCCCATTTTCACACACACTAGATACACCTCAATCCTGATGCATGGCAAACTGAACAAATAACATACACACACATTAGCCTATTCCTCACTAACTACTCCTTCACAACGTGTGTCACTAAACCTTAAAGTTTGTATCACTGCTAAGAATAGCTGGGTTATCATTAACTCAAAAGAGTGAGATAGGATTAACAGCAGTTGTTGAGGGTTACTGACTGATGTTTGGACTAGTTCTGCTTAGCTTTTGGTTTGATTTAAAGCCCTAATACCCACTGAGAAGACAGGGCACATTTTTGGAAGGCTGGGGTGAGTTTAAAAAAAGGCCTGTTAACAAAAGGGAGACAAAGGGAGGTATAGGCCGGGTATGTTCCTAAACATTCCCAAATGCTCCTGCCTATCTCACTCTCTCTCTCTTTCATGCTGTGTGGGCTCTGACTCCCCCCTCCACCCCACCCCCCCATCTCCCTCCTTCCCAGGCTGAGTATTCCTATTCCCCTCTCCCCACTGCTATCTGTTTGTCTCGGATATCCCCAGGAAAGGGCAACGCGGTGGTCATGGTGTAAAACATCCAGCCTTCCTGACGGACAGCCTGGGGAAGCAGACCAAAGGGTTTCTCTCTTCCATCTCTCGCCACACTTTAACTCTCAGGTCCTCACAGATTGGAGCTGACTAATGCATGCCTAACAGCAGAGAGACAGAGCGGTGTGTATTGTAACAGCTCAGAACAGGTCTGTGAAGCACGGGTATGAATTGCACTAAGGAAAGACACTTTTCACTGACTCCCCAGAGAAAAGCACAGCACAATGCATGGCGGTAGAGAATTGCATACTTCACAGAAATCTTCTTTCTATGTTGCTATTCTACCAGTTATACCCCCCCCCCAACCATTCATCCCAATCCCACAGAAAAACAATAAGGGGGGGCTAAGGAATGTGGAACATGTAGCTTCTGAATTACGTGGGTGAGCTACTGAGTGACAGGTAAGCAGAAGACTCCACCTGGGAGTGAGTGAGTTTGTTTGTGTGTAGAGGTCGACCGATTAATTAGGGCCGATTTCAAGTTTTCATAATCTGCATTTTTGGACAACGATTGTGGCCGATTACATTGCACTCCACAAAGAGCCTGCGTGGCAGGCTGACTACCTGTTACGCGAGTGCAGCAAGAAGCCAAGGTAAGTTGCTAGCTAGCATTAAACTTATCTTGTGAAAAACAATCAATCTTAACATAATCACTAGTTAACTACACATGGTTGATGATATTACTAGTTTATCTAGCTTGTCCTGCTTTGCATATAATCGATGCAGTGCCTGTTAATTTCTCATCGAATCACAGCCTACTTCGCCAAACGGGTGATAACAAACGCATTCGTGAAAAAAGCACTGTCGTTGCACCAATGTGTACCTAACCATAAACATCAATGCCTTTCTTTAAAATCAATACACAAGTATATATTTTTAAACCTGCATATTTAGTTAATATTGCCTGCTAACATGAATTTCTTTTAACTCTGGAAATTGTGTCAAATCTCTTGCATTCCGTGCAAGCAATCAGGGTATATGCAGCAGTTTGGGCCGCGTGGCTCGTTGCAAACTGTGTGAAGACCATTTATTCCTAACAAAGACTGCCATTAATTTCCCAGAATTGTACATAATTATGACATAACATTGAAGGTTGTGCAATGTAAACAGCAATATTTACACTTAGGGATGCCACCCGCTAGATAAAATATGGAAAGGTTCCGTATTTCACTGAAAGAATAAACATTTGTTTTTGAAATGATAGTTTCCAGATTTAACCATATTAATGATCTACGGCTGATATTTCTGTGTGTTATTATGTTATAATTAAGTCTATGATTTGATATTTGATAGAGCAGTCTGACTGAGCTGTGGTAGGCAGCCGCAGGCTCGTAAGCATTCATTCCAACAGTACTTTCGTGGGTTTGCCAGCAGCTCTTCGCTGTGCTTCAAGCATTGAGCTGTTTATGACTGCAAGCCTATCAACTCCCGAGATTAGGCTGGTGTAACCGATGTGAAATGGCTAGCTTGTTAGCGGGGTGCGCGCTAATAGCGTTTCAATCGGTGACGTCACTCGCTCTGAGACCGTGAAGTAGTTGTTCCCCTTGCTCTGCAAAGCCTGCAGCTGTAACGATGCTTCGAGGGTGGCTGTTGTGTTCCTGGTTCGAGCCCAGATAGGTGCGAGGAGAGGGAGTTCAAAGAGTTCAATCTTGGTTTCATCAGACCAGAAAATCTTGTTTCTCATGGTCTGAGAGTCCTTTAGGTGCCTTTGAGCAAACTCCAAGCGGGCTGTCATCTGCATTTTACTAAGGAGTGGCTTCCGTCTGGCCATTCTACCATAAAGGCCCGATTGGTTGAGTGCTGCAGAGATGGGAGAACCTTCCAGAAGGACAACCATCTCCACATAGGAACTCTGGAGCTCTGTCAGAGTGACCATCGGGTTCTTGGTCACTTCGCTGACCAAGGCCCTTCTCCCCCATTTGCTCAGTTTGGCCGGGCGGCCAGCTCTAGGAAGAGTCTTTGTGGTTCCAAACTTCTTCCATTTAAGAATGATGGACGCAACTGGGTTCTTGGAGACCTTCAAAGCTGTAGAAATGTTTTTGGTACCCTTCCCCAGATCTGTGCCTCGACACAATCCTTTCTCTGAGCTCTACAGACAATTTCTTTGACCTTGTGGCTTGGTTTTTGCTCTGACATACACTGTCAACCATGGGACCTTATATAGACAGGTGTTTGCCTTTCCAAATCATGTCCAGTCCAATTGAATTGACCACAGGTGAATTCCAATCAAGTTGTAGAAACATCTCAAGGATGATCAATGGAAACAGGATGCACCTGAGCTCCATTTAGAGTTTCATAGCAAAGGGTCTGTATATCTATATAAACAAGGTATTTCTGTTTTTTATTTTTAATACATTGTTCGAAAATTTCTAACAACCTGTTTTTGCTTTGTCATTATGGGGTATTGTGTGTAGATTGATGAGGGGAAAAGGCTGTATAGTAACAAAATGTGGAAAAAGTGAAGGGATCTGAATACTTTTCGAAAGCACTGTACATGACTGTGTATAAAACTAAAATACTGACACTCATAAAACCCCAAACTTTTATTTATTAACTTAACTCTCATCTTACATATTTCATAATTTCACTCTTGAGCAAGTTATTAACCGGCGCTTAAGCCTGAAGGTCTAACTCTCTCTCACGCATACACACACTCACACACCCTCCCTGTGGGAACAGCAGCCCAAGAAAGGGCAGGCTGCCAGCTGGCTATGAGACATGCTTTTGAGGCTGAGGATGTTTTTTTTAGGTTTGGAGTCTGGACTGTTTCTCTCCCTTTCTCTCCCTGGTCCCTGTGGGAGGTTCTTGGCTCTCACTGCTCACTTCTACAGCAGTGGGAGATTCTGCAGGGCGCTCTGCTGTACTCTGCTACCACCTATTGGCAACCATTGAGCAGTACAGCATGGTGAGGTCCTCCTAGGTGAGGTAATAAAGTGTATAATAATGCAGTGCCTTCAGAAAGTATTCATACTCCTTGACTTATTTTTTATTTATTTTTTTATTTCACCTTTATTTAACCAGGTAGGCTAGTTGAGAACAGGTTCTCATTTGCAACTGCGACCTGGCCAAGATAAAGCATAGCAGTGTGAACAGACAACACAGAGTTACACATGGAGTAAACAATAAACAAGTCAATAACACAGTAGAAAAAAAAGAGTCTATTTACATTGTGTGCAAAAGACATGAGGAGGTAGGCGAATAATTACAATTTTGCAGATTAACACTGGAGTGATAAATGATCAGATGGTCATGTACAGGTAGAGATACTGGTGTGCAAAAGAGCAGAAAAGTAAATAAGTAAAACAGTATGGGGATGAGGTAGGTAAAAGTGGGAGGGCTATTTAACGATAGACTATGTACAGCTGCTGCAATCGGTTAGCTGCTCAGATAGCAGATGTTTGAAGTTGGTGAGGGAGATAAAAGTCTCCAACTTCAGCGATTTTTGCAATTTGTTCCAGTCACATGCAGCAGAGAATTGGAACGAAAGGTGGCCAAATGAGCTGTTGGCTTTAGGGATGATCAGTGAGATACACCTGCTGGAGCGCGTGCTACGGGTGGGTGTTGCCATCGTGACCAGTGAACTGAGAGGCGGAGCTTTACCTAGCGAATATGTAGCGAGGGCCAGCCGACTAGAGCATACAGGTCGCAGTGGTGGGTGGTATAAGGTGCTTTAGTGACAAAACGGATGGCACTGTGATAAACTGCATCCAGTTTGCTGAGTAGAGTGTTGGAAGCTATTTTGTAGATGACGTCGCCGAACTCGAGGATCGGTAGGATAGTCAGTTTTACTAGGGTAGGTTTGGCGGTGTGAGTGAAGGAGGCTTTGTTGCGGAATAGGAGGCTTTGTAGGAGGCTTTGTTGCGGACTTACTCCACATGTTCTTGTGTTACAGCCTGAATTCAAAATTGATTACATTTTTTTTTCTCACTCATCTACACACAATACCCCATAATGAAAAAGTGAAAACATTTACATTTTTGCCAATAAAAAATAAATACAAATGAAATACAGAACTATATCTAATTTACATAAGTTTTCACACCCTGAGGAAATACTTTATACCACCTTTGGCGGTGATTACAGCATTGAGTCATCTTGGGTATGTCTTTGCACTTTGCAGTTTTGCACATCTGGATTTGGGGATTTTCTCCCATTCTTCCTTGCAGATTTTTTCAAACTCTGTTAAATTAGATGGGGAGCGGTGGTGAACCGCAATCTTCAAGTCTTTCCAACAATTTTCAATGGAATTAAAGTCTGGGCCACTCAATGACTTTCACATTCTTGTTCTGAAGCCATTCCAGCGTTGCTTTTGGCTGTATGCTTGTGGTCATTGTCCTGTTGGAACTTAAATTTATGTCCAAGTCTACGGCCTTTTGAACTCAGAAGCAAGATCTCGTCGAGGATTTGCCTGTATTTGGCTCCATTCATTGTTCCCTCTGTCCCCGACCAACCCTATTCATTGACGCTAACTGCTATAGCGCCTTTGACGAAAGTATGTTCTTTGCGGTGAGCTTTTGGTTAAGAGCTCTGGCACTCGGTCTGAAAGTTAACATACATCGGATATCAGCGAGAAATAATAATACATTTTAAAAAAGGTTAAATTGACACACATCTCGTTAGGGTTTAGTGTCCCCACACGCCATGTCGCCATAGTTACAGCGCTTGTTTGCGAATTACAAGAGGCGACAAGAGGCGACCTGTGCTAATTAAATATCTAGCGTACTCCAAACACTTGTGTGTAAACCTAACCCCAGAGAGGAAGAGAGAGGTCCGACTCTGGGAAAATCTGTCTCCCTCCAGCAGGTGGCATTTTTTCGTTTTGCCCACCAAGCAGGTTTTATGGAGGTCGATGAGTGTCTCGAATTTGGTCAACAAAAACATGAATAGCTTATTTGCTACGTGAGGTTTATTTGATTTGAATAGAATTTTCGTAATGCTTAAGTTGTTACCACTGTATTGATATTAGTAGGACCTGTGACATCCCGGCAACATTGAGAAAAATCACTTTATTTATGAGTTGTCTCTAGCAGCATAGCATTTGTCAACAACCTTTATCAAATATTTAAAAAACGATTGTTAATAATGAGATGTATCCACCAATCAAAAGAAAGGATTTGCGGGTGCTAGATAACATGCCGTTCCGCTTTGTGGACACTTTGTACAAAATAATAAAATGCAATACTACAGGATATTTCTTAGCTCTTTATTAGCTAGCTATAACTGGCATGTTCACGTATCGCCAACCAGGATCAAACTGACCATGACCTAACCATTTGGGTGGTCTTAACCAATCATAGCACAGTATGATATAGCGGTAAAATGCATCCAATTTACAATTCAGTATGTTTACACATATGAATATTACATGGACAATGACTCCCATTGTTAGGTTGGAGAGACATGTATCTTGTCAGTATATTCATAATCTTTGGTAACTCAGGAAGTGTAGCGGAAGTGTAGTTTCGTCGGATGGAGGCCCCCTTAACTGTATGGATCTGTGCAAAACTGCTACAGTATCTTTTTTTATTTTAATGATTTTTTTCTCGCTGATGAATGTTTCGAAAGCAATGATTATTGACATTTCTCAATGTTAAAACACAGCGTTGGGATTGTGGTTCACATGAAGTAGTCATGGGCAAAGCTAATGGCTGAAACTGTACGAAGGTAGAATGCCACCTAGAGTTTGAGAGCTATCCCCGAACATGTCTAGATAGATAGCCCAGCCCGCTGCTAACTAGCTACTAGGTAGCGTTTATAGTCTTTATTTCATGTGTGAATGTTAGATCTGCCATGTTTTTACATGGGTTGAATGTTAACCGAAATCAACAGGTGTCATATGTTATCTTACAATGTTTTAAAGGTTTCATTAATGGAAAGCGAAACAATGGACTTGTTCTATATTTTTGAAAGCTTATTGTAACGAAACATTCCAGGTTAAGGGTCTGCACGGAGGGCATTGCGTCCTGCCTAAGAACAGTCCTTAGCGGTGGTACAGTATATTCGAAGGGTTTTAAGACTAGACCACAGCCTGTCGTTTCCAATGGGAACAAATGAGTGATGGTGGGCAGAGCCAAGCCCGAGCAAGCGAGACTCTATTTCCGCGTTGCATATTTCCGTTAGGGAACGGCATCTCCTTTGCGCTCCTTATAAACAAAAAACATTTTTGCAAAGGGAAAAGTCTACAAAACTTAGTCCACACTGTTCATAACATACTATAGATCGTGCATTGTTTCCCAATAACGCACATTATTTTTGCACTGTAGCACTCAATGGCTATAGTTCATTCTTACATATTCTATGTTGGAGCTGCTTTTACATTTACATTTAAGTCATTTAGCAGACGCTCTTATCCAGAGCGACTTACACATTTTTTGAACGCAAAAGTCAAATTGAAAACATTATTGGCATTGTTGAATTCGATTTTCATAACGGCAAGCGAGGACTGATTATGGTTTGGTTCGTTTAACTAGCAAGTCTGTTTGTTTGGTTACCACGGCAACTACTGTAGCTATCTAGTAAACTTGCCAGCTACTTCGGTGGATGTTTAACACATTTTTATAGCAGCAAATGTGTTAATGTATAGCCATGGTATAAAATGGATAATCAACTCGGCGCTCTATGCATTCACTGAAAAATAATGCAATTCCGTGGAAGGTCAGTTCCACTCCAGTAGCACATCATGGAACAAATCTCCCACGCTGTTCATTGTTTCCCATGGAACGCATAGCCCCCTCGTTGATTATCCCTTACACAATGTATAGTAATCGTGGTCATCAACTACACATTTTAACAACACCAAAAACAGATTTACCACGTGATCAAAGTTCCACAACACGTGGTACTTGAATAAAAAAACATGGAGGATGAAGTTGATTGAAGAGGCTGCTGTATTTTTGTGTTCTGATTTACCCAAATATCACAGCTGTTAGTTTGGCTAGATCATTGCCTGTCTTGGGAAGAATTTAGGCAGTATATTTTCTCTAGTGTGACAGGTTCTAGAACTCAGTGGCGGTGTTTTGGAGCAGCAGCAGCAGCAGCAGCGATGGAGGGGTTCGGGACTATAACCTTCCCCATGTTAGCAGACGAAGAAGAGAGCTGCAGTGCCTCTGCTGTACCAAGTAACGGTAGCTTTTACAGCACTCCACTGCAGGTATTGTGGGGCTACAGGCCAATACACTTTACCAATTGATTCGTACTAGACGGGTAGCATCGGAGCTAACGTTACGTCAGTCATCCAGGAAAAAAAGCCTCAGCACGCTAGTTTAGGCACCCCACTTCTCAATAGCTGCTAGCTATTCGACACCCTTGCCGAATGATCTCTGATAATACTAGCTGCAGTATGCTGTTGGCTAGTTAACAATTCCATTTCATTACATAAAGTCAAAAATGGAAACGAGTGTGAGTTGGTATTGAGTCCACCTGTAATGACTGATCTTACAGTACTGTGTTGGGTTAGCTAGCTCTGTCGTTTTGGACCAGTGCAACTAACGTTAGCTGCCTAGCTTGCCTAGTAAATCAGACCGTGTGTGATAGCTAACGTTATCTCTGTAGATTTCCATTCTGGGATTTGAAAGAGGCCACTAGCTAGCTCTAGCTGAGTCTGCTAGCTCAGCAAAACGACACAGCCAGTTTTCGCCACTGTAATGTAGATGCTTACCAATATTGCACAGCGAATTGGTGCATAGAACACTAGTTAACGTTACACCATATACTTCTCAAATCTAATTTTATTGGTCACATACACATGTTTAGCAGATGGTAGTAGTACTTGCTGTATTGTTGCTTTAGCCAGTCAAGCAGTAACTAGCTACTTAGCTATCTCAGGTACCATGAATGATATGTAACTAGTATGTGTGTCACCTCTTGCCGGAAGTATCCATACAGTATTGTCTTGACAGCTGTAGCTAGTGGGGTGGTACATGTTGTTGTTATTGTTATAGCGTGTTATGCAAAGCTACACAACCTGTGTTTTTACATGTCCGTTTGCACATCCATTGTACACACATTACCCTAACTGAGTTACTGCATTGCATCATCAAGGAGGATGAGATTTCAGCTGCAATGGAGGACAGGCAGTATTGGGAGCCCGGACCCACTTTTCATTCCGACCAGAGCCCGTTTACATAAAGCATCTCTGACTAGGACTGCTGCTCAAGGTTCAGTTTTGCCTTTAAAATCACAACGAATAAGATTACAGGGGGGGCCATATCTCATATACGCACTCTTACTCTGAGACACTTTTTGAATACAGGCCCTGATGATTGTAGCTTTAATATTCGCTGCAGAATGTAATGTAACATATTTTCTGATATCAGTCATAATAAGCTATTTTGTTTTTCTCCTCTGTGACCATGGTGGTGTAGAGTTCATGCCATCTCTGTCCCAGAGCCAGCAGCAGAATATAATATAAAGATAATTGATTGATATCAAATTTAGTTATAAATCCCTTCTTACATCAGCTGATGTCACAAAGTGCTATGCAGAAACCTAGCCAAAACCCCCAAACAGTGTAGATGTAGAAGCACGGTGGCTAGGAAAAACTCCATAGAAAGGCAGGAACCTAGGAAGAAACGTAGAGAGGAACCAGGCTCTGAGGGGTAGCCAGTCCTCTTCTGGCTGTCCCGGGTGGAGATTATAACAGTACATGGCCAAGATGTTCAAACGTTCATAAATTACCTGCAGGGTCAAATAATAATAATCACAGTGGTTGTAGAGGGTGCAACAGATCAGCACCTCGGGAGTAAATGTCAGTTTGCTTTTCATAGCCGAGCATTCAGAGTTAGACAGCGGGTGAGGTAGAGAGAGAGAGTCGAAAACAGCAGGTCCGGGACAAGGTAGCACGTCCTGTGAACAGGTCAAGGTTCCATAGCCGCAGGCAGAACAGTTGAAACTGGAGCAGCAGAACTACCACTTGGACTGGGGACCGCAAGGAGTCATCAGGCCACGTAGTCCTAAGACATGGTCCCAGGGCTCAGGTCCTCCAGTAGGGGAGAGGGAGAGAGAGAATTAGAGGGAGCATACTTAAATTCACACAGGACACCGGATAAGACAGGAGAAATACTCCAGATATAACAGACTGATCCTAGCCCCCCGACACAAACTATCGCAGCATAAATACTGGAGGCTGAGACAGGAAGTGTCGGGAGACACTGTGGCCCCGTCCGACGATACCCCCAAACACGGCCAACCAGGCAGGATATAACCCCACCCACTTTGCCAAGGCACAGCCCCCACACCACTAGAGGAATATCATCTGACCACCAAATTACTACCCTGAGCCAAGGTTGAGTATAGCCCATGAAGATTTCTTCCACTGTATGAATCCAAGGGGGGTGCCAACCCGGACAGGACGATCACATCAGTGACTCAACCCTCCTAGGGACGGCATGGAAGAGCACCAGTACGTACGCCAGTGACTCAGCCCCCGTAATAGGGTCAGAGGCAGAGAATCCCAGTGGAGAGAGGGGAACTGGCCAGGCAGAGACAGCAAGGGTGGTGGTTTGCCGTTCCAGTGCCTTTCCGTTCACCTTCACACCCCTGGGCCAGACTACAATCAATCATGTGACCTACTGAAGAGATGAGTCTTCAGTAAAGACTTAAAGGTCGAGACAGAGTCTGCGTCTCTCAAATGGATAGGCAGACCATTCCATGAAAATGGAGCTCAAGAGGAGAAAGCTCTCCCTCCAGCTGTTTGCTTAGAAATTCTAGAGACAATAAGGAGGCCTGCGTCTTGTGACCGTAGCGTACGTATATATGACAGGAACAAATCGGAGAGATGGGTAGGAGCAAGCCCATGTAATGCTTTGTAGATTAGCAGTAAAACCCTGAAATCAGCCCTAGCCTTAACAGGAAGCCAGTGTAGAGAGGCTAGCACCAGAGTAATATGATCATATTTTTTGGGTTCTAATCAAGATATCAGTTGTTAATGAACTCTTCTCCCCTCTGTGACCCCAGGGTGCAGCTGCATGTCCATGGCATCTCTGCCAGCATCAGTGGGTTAAGGCCTCCATCAGTTGTTCATAACAAACAAACTCTTTTTCCTCTCTGTGACCAGGGTGTTTTCGTTAAAGAGTGCATGGCCTCTGCATCAGAAGACCGTATGGCGTCCCTGTGCCAGAGTCAGCAGCAGTGTGTGAAGGCCTCCATCGTGTCCAGCTGGCAGCTGGTGGAGGCTCAGGACCAGCTGTGTGGGCTGGAGCTGCACGGCTCTGAGAGTGTTGAGCAGGAGCATGCCCGCGCCATTGCCAGCCAATCAGAGCTGTCCCAGACGGAACAAGAGTGGCGCCGGAAGGAGAACATGCTGGGAGGCAGCAGGAGCCCTGTGCTCAGTGCTGACAGCAGCCAGGATGTGTTTGACAAGGTAACTATGGAAACCTACACACACTCATTGAAACACAAATCAAATCCAATTTTATTTGTCACATACACATGGTTAGCAGATGTTAATGCGAGCGTAGCGAAATGCTTGTGCTTCTAGTTCCGACAATGCAGTAATAACCAACGAGTAATCTAACCTAACAATTTCACAACAACTACCTTATACACACAAGTGTGAAGGAATGAATAAGAATATGTACATACAAATATATGAATAAGTGATGGTACAGGACGGCATAGGCAAGATGCAGTAGATGGTATCGAGTACAGTATATACATATGAGATGAGTAATGTAGGGTATGTAAACATTATATTAATTGGCATTGTTTAAAGTGGCTAGTGATACATTTTTGACATCAATTTCTCCATTATTAAAATGGCTGGAGTTGAGTCAGTATGTTGGCAGCAGCCACTCAATGTTAGTGATGGCTGTTTAACAGTCTGATGGCCTTGAGATAGAAGCTGTTTTTCAGTCTCTCGGTCCCCGCTTTGATGCACCAGTACTGACCTCGCCTTCTGGATGATAGCATGTTGAACAGGCAGTGGCTCGGGTGGTTGTTGTCCTTGATAATCTTTTTGGCCTTCCTGTGACATCGGGTGGTATAGGTGTCCTGGAGGGCAGGTAGTTTGCCCCCGGTGATGCGTTGTGCAGACCTCACTACCCTCTGGAGAGCCTTATGGTTATGGGTGGAGCAGTTGCTGTACCAGGAGGTTATACAGCCCGACAGGATGCTCTCGATTGTGCATCTATAAAAGTTTGAGTGTTTTTGGTGACCAGCTGAATTTCTTCAGCCTCCTGAGGTTGAAGAGGAGCTGCTGCGCCTTCTTCACCACGCTGTCTGTGTGGTTGGACCATTTTAGTTTGTAGGTAATGTGTATTCCGAGGAACTTAACTTTCCACCCTCTCCACTACTGTCCCGTTGATGTGGATAGGTGGCTTCTCCCTCTGCTGTTTCCTGAAGTCCACGATCATCTCCTTTGTTTTGTTGACATTGAGTGTGAGGTTATTTTCCTGACACCACACTCCGAGGGCCCTCACCACCTCCCTGTAGGCCGTCTCGTCGTTGTTGGTAATCAAGCCTACCACTGTAGTGTCGTCTGCAAACTTGATGATTGAGTTGGAGGCGTGCATGACCACGCAGTCGTAGGTGAACAGGGAGTAGAGGAGAGGGCTCAGAACGCACCCTTGTGGGGCCCCATTGTTGAGGATCAGCGGGGTGGAGATGTTGTTACCTACCCTCACCACCTGGGGGCGGCCCGTCAGGAAGTCCAGTACCTAGTTGCACAGGGCGGGGTTGAGACCCAGGTCTCAAGCTTGATGACGAGTTTGGAGGGTACTATGGTGTTAAATGCTGAGCTGTAGTCAATGAACAGCATTCTCACATAGGTATTCCTCTTGTCCAGATGGGTTTGGGCAGTGTGGTTGCGATTGCGTTGTCTGTGGACCTATTGGGGCGGTAAAAGCAAATTGGAGTGGGTCTAGGATGTCCGGTAGGGTGGAGGTGATATGGTCCTTGACTAGTCTCTCAAAGCACTTCATGATGACGGAAGTGAGTCATTTAGCTCAGTTAACTTAGCTTTCTTGGGAACAGGAACATTGGTGGCCCTCTTGAAGCATGTGGGAACAGCAGACTGGGATAAGGATTGATTGAATATGTCCGTAAACACACTAGCCAGCTGGTCTGCGCATGCTCTGATTACGTGGCTGGGGATGCCGTCTGGGCCTACAGCCTTGCAAGGGTTAACACGTTTAAATGTTTTACTCACGTCGGCTGCAGCGAAGGAGAGTCCGCAAGTTTTGGTAGCGGGCCGTGTCAGTGGCACAGTATTGTCCTCAAAGCGAGCAAAGAAATTGTTTAGTCTGTCTGGGAGCAAGACATCCTGGTCCGCGACGGGGCTGGTTTTCTTTTTGTAGTCCGTGATTGACTGTAGACCCTGCCACATACCTCTTGTGTCTGAGCCGTTGAATTGCGACTACTTTGTCTCTATACTGACACTTAGCTTGTTTGATTGCCTTGTGGAGGGAATAGTTACACTGTTTGTATTCGGTCATGTTTCCGGTCACCTTGCCCTGATTAAAAGCGGTGGTTCGCGCTTTCACAAGATAAAAATACCAAGTTAGATGTCCCTGACAATAATAAAAGGGATGCGAACTTGCTACTTCTCGGCGACATTCTCTGTTTTGATCTCAAAATAGGTCATCCGTGTGAATCGTGTAGATCCGGCTTGAAGGTCTGAGTGTTGAGGGCACCACACTTTTCTGGCTACAATCATACACTACATGACCAAAAGCATGTGGAAATATGTTTGTTGACCATCTCATTCCAAAATCATGGGCATTAATATAGAGTTGGTTCCCTCTTTGCTGCTATAACAGTCTCCACTCTTCTGGGAAGGCTTTCTACTAGATGTTGGAACATTGATGTGGGGACTTGCTTCCATTCAGCCATGAGCATTAGTGAGGTCAGGCACGGATGTTGAGCGATTCGGCCTGGCTCGCAATCGGCGTTCCAATACATCCCAAAGATGTTCGATGGGATTGAGGTCAGGGCTCTGTGCAGACCAGTCAAGTTCTTCCACACCAATCTCGACAAATCATTTTTGTATGGACCTTGCTTTGTGCATGGGGGCATAGTCATGCTGAAACAGGAAAGGGCCTTCTCCAAACTATTGTCACAAAGTTGGAAGCACAGAATCATCTGGAATATTATTGTATGCTGTAGCATTAAGATTTCCCTTCACTGGAACTAAGGGGACTAGCCTTAACCATGAAAAACAGCCCCAGACCATTATTTCTCCTCCACATAGTAAACTATGTTTACTATGCATTCGGGCAGGTAGTGTTCTCCTGGCATCCGCCAAAGCTACATTCGTCCGTCGGACTGCCAGATGGTGAAATGTGATTCATCACTCCAAAGAACGTGTTTCCACCTCTCCAGACGATGCTTGGCATTGCACATGGTGATCTTAGGCATGTGTACAGCTGCTCGGCCATGGAAACCCATTTCATGAAGCTCCAGAGAAAAAGTTAATGTGCTGACGTTGCTTCCAGAGGCAGTTTGGAACTGTTGCAACCGAGGACAGATGATGTTTATGCGCTATGTGCTTCAGCATTCTGCAGTCCCGTTCTGTGAGCTTGTGTGGCCTACCACTAGGCGGCTGAGCCGTTGTCGCTCCTAGACGTTTCCACTTCACAATAACAGCACTTACAGTTGACCGGGGAAGATTTTGCAGGGCAGAAATTTGACAAACTGATTTTTTTTGTCCAGGTGGCATCCTATGATGGTGCCACGTTGAAAGTCACAGAGGTCTTCAGTAAGGTCATTCTACTGCCAATGTTTGTCTATGGAGATTGCATGGGGGTGTGCTTGATTTATACACCTGTCAGAAACGGGTGTGGCTGAAATAGCAGAATCCACTCATTTGAATGGGTGTCCACAAACTTTTGTGTATATAGTGTATCTCACAAACATTTTCCTCAATGGCCACAACTCAGACTCAGCTGCAATTATACATGGTGTCCCCCAGGGCCCTGTGCTGGGTCCCTTACTCTTCATCATCTACATCCTCCTCCTTAATCATATCAACTTCAACCTTGACTTCCACTGCTATGTCAAACCACCTCTGACCCACATTGAATCCTGCCTCCCTGCAATACAAACATGGATGCTACAAAACAAAACAGTGATAAAACGTAACTCCTCCTCATAGGCACCAAATCCACCCTCACCAAAGCTGGCAACCTCACCATTGACAACACCACTGTATGTCCCCCCTCCATGCACGCAACCTTGGCGTCATCCTGGACTCCTCCCTGTCCTTTGACCACCACATAAGACACTGTCAAATCCTCATTCTTCCACCGCCGCAATATTGACAAAGTCAGGTCTTCCCTATCCCGTCCGGCCGCGGAAACCCTCATACATGAATTAATCTCCTCCCATCTTGACTACTGCATCACGCTCCTCTTCGGCATCAACTCAAGCTCCCTCCATAAGCTCCAAATGGTTCAAAACTCTGAAGCCTCTCCTCACCCACATTAAGTTCTGGCAGCACATCACCCCTGTCCTCTGTTAACTCCACTGGCTCCCTGTCTCCCAGTGCATTGATTACAAGATCCTCTTTCTGACCTACAAAGCCCTTCACCACCCCACCCTTACCTCAGACCTTCTCCCCTACCAACCCACACGTGCACTCTGTTCCACCACAGCAGGCCACCTTGTCATCCCCAGTCGAATTTAGAGCTTAGGCGACAGGGCCTTCTCCAGGGTTGCTCTGGAACTCCCTCCCTCCAGCCATCTGTGATTGAGTCCATCACTATCTTTCAGTCCCTCCTAAAGCCTCACCTCTTTGTCAAGGCCTACCCTTAAGCCTTTGACAAGGCCTACCCTTAAGCCCAAAAATACTAAATAGCCGTTTGGCTTAGAATACTGACACAACTGCGAATGCAAACAAAACAGAACAGTGGTAGAAAGTAGGCCTAGTAAACAAAATATCAGATTGATGAAGGCATGACGCAATCTATATATAAGATGGTTACATTAACAGTAAACAAACAGGCAAATGGAGATCCAAATAACAAACCCAGCCTACTACAGTGAGATGCTGTCTCGCCAAACAAATAGGCCTATAGGCTCGCTTCAAACAAGGAGAACCATGCCGCTCATGAGTACAGCAACACGTTGTGATATGGCCCACTACACTTCTGTGGATCAAATTCGACCGACTTAATCAACTAACCAATGCCAGCCTACACCAAACACATTTCCAGACTATCGAGTTTGTCCAAATATGTATTTATGTACTTGTTATTCTCTGAAAATATGCAACAATTATTTTCTTTGGTTCTTTTGGACCCTCGCAGGTTTGCATCCATGATAAAGCGACCTACCTGATTAGTACACATGTAATCTTTCTCCACGTACTGCGAGGGGAATCTCAATTGTATCTCCTTGATTTCTTGTGTGCTCTCTTCTTGACACCGTAGGTTCTGAATAGGATGTGAGGAATAGAGTGTTACGGACTCAAGTGTTTCTCTTTTTTTAAATTCCCCCCTATAGAGTATTATTAATTCAAGAAGTAAAAACGTTGAATTGGAGGATCATGACCAGAGCAAAACCTTTGTTCAGAAGTATGAACAGGAATTTAGATATTTCGGTGAGTGAAATGTTTAATCTACAGCTTGTCATAGTTCAGAATTGAGTTATGCAGATCCCATGCATTGCTGGTGTTGTCCCTCTAGTGGGGCTGGGGGAGGAAGTGGTATTGGTCCAATGGTCTATTGTGATTGGTCAGGCATGTTGCGGAGGTGGGATGACAGCCAGCGGTTCCTGTCTGACCTGCCTCACCTCGTCTGTGGGGAGACTGCCAACTACCTGATCCTCTGGTGCTTCAGACTACAGGCTGAAGAGGTCAGAACAATCACACACGCACACTGTCCAGTTCTGTGTACAATAGTTGATACAATATATGTTATCTAACAGCCAATATCACCCTTGTGTTTCCTGTTCAGAGTTGATGCATAAACGTTTTTTTGTTTTTTTTACAATTAGCATTTATTTTCAGCGTAAGATTTGTATAAATGCCTTGAAATTGTATGAGGGTTTATCAATAAGGCCCACCAGAGGGCGCTATTCCGTATGTATTCGCAGTGAGTTAAGCAGGAAGTCCTGCCTCAAACGCCCCCATTAGTGGAGTGGATCAGGCCCGGAGTTCCGGCTGCCCTCTATTTGTTCTGCCATCTTAATTTCTGCTGTCTAAGTAGGAATGTCTAGCGCCATTATCGAGGTGTTTTCACCCCACCTCGACAGCTACTCACTGTAATAATGTCAGGAAACTTGGTTGAACTCACTGTCTGCATACGGTCAGTTGTTCCTAATGTCTAATAACCATTCCCTTCTTTTGTCCTCAAGCTCACACGCAGAGTATCTGGATAAGAACTCCATATTTTAATATCAACCACAGTGTTTCAGTTGGTCACTGGGGCATGTGCCTTTCACTCCACTCCCCATAGTGCTATGGGCCTCGGTCAAAAGTAGTGCACTGTTTAAGGGAATAGGGTGTCAAGAGTCTGGCGAAAGTCCTCATCTCCCCCTACCCCCATCCCTTGTGCTCAAGGGCATATCAACAGATTTTTCACCGAGTCAACTCGTGGATTTGAACCCGCAACCTTTCGGTTTCTGGCCTAACACTGTTAACAAGCTAGACTACCCTGCCGCCCAATGTTAGAGGTCGTTGTAACAGTGAAAGGTTCCATCCTGTCCACTTTCCCCTGCCAGAAAGAGGCCTTTAAAAAATATTTTTACAGTTCAGGTTTACAAACATTTACTTTATAGCATATCCTACACACACTGTATTTATGTTATACAGATGAATTCGCTTTTTTTCCTTCTTGTTTTTATTCAACCACAGAAAGAGGCGTTGATGGAGCAGGTAGCTCACCAGGCTGTTGTTATGCAGTTTATCCTGGAGATGGCCAGCACCTCCCAGCAGGACCCCAGAGGCTGCTTCCGTCACTTCTTCCACAAAGCCAAAGTAAGCCTCTATCTATCCCGGGCACTGTTTTTTGATAGTGATTGGAACGTGGGCACACGGGTGTTTTTTAACAATGTGCCGTAAAAAAATAACGGCCAAAGAAGTCGCAGCGTTTTCCCAAAAGACCACGCAGTACACTCGTTACGACGTGAAACCGAACTGTGTCGTTACAGGAGCTTTTCTGTGCTGAAAATTATTATAGAATATCGGCGTAAGAGTTTGCTGTAGCTATTAAATGGCTATTCAAAGTAATCTTTAAATGTAAAAATAATAATAATTACACTAGTTTTCCAAAACAAGAGAAGAAATGTTCTGTAGCTTATTATGTATTTGTTTGTATTATATGTTTGCCTTGTGTTTATGTACTTTTTTTGTTTTCTTGTGCTATTTTGTATGCAATGTTTATGTAAATTCAGCATTTCTTCAGTTTGTGTGAATTGTGAGCAAGTTAAGCTTTGTCAAATGCGTGAGCTTTTAGATAATAGTAGCCTATAGGCATAATAGATACGAATATTGATGTAGCCTAATGGCTTAATACTAGGTAGGTATATCGATTGCGCATACAGTACCAGTCATAAGTGTGGACAACTACTCATTCAAGGGTTTTACTTTATTACTATAATTTACATTGTAAAATAAAAGTGAAGACATCCAAACTATTAAATAACACATGGAATCATATAGTAACCCAAAAAATTGTTGAACAATTCAGAATATATTTTAGATTCTTCAAAGTAGCCAGCATTTGCATTAATGACAGCTTTGCACACGCTTGGCATTCTCTCAACCAGCTTCACCTGGAATGCTTTTCCAACAGTCTTGAAGGAGTTGCCACATATGCGGAGCACGTGTTGGCTGCGTTTCTTTCATTCTGCAGTTCAACTCATCCAAAACCATCTCAATTGGGTTGAGGTCAGGTGATTGTGGAGGCCAGGTCATCTGATGCAGCGCTCCATCACTCTCCTTGGTCAAGTAGCCCTTACACAGCCTGGAGGTGTGTAATTTGCCTCCACCCTATGGCAAAATGTGTAGAATTGCAGGAAATTAACTTTTAAAGCACAAGACTGTTCTCTTCGCTGTCACAACCCAGCTAAAATATTTAGCTTAGGAACACCTGCTCTTTCCATGACAGACCGACCAGGTGACAGCTATGATTCCTTATTGATGTCACCTGTTAAATCGACTGAAAATCAGTGTAGATGAAGAGGAGGAGATGGTTTTGGGGAAACGGCTTGTAAATCAGCCTTGGTCTGTCTGCTGAGTCACTGTCGAGTCATTATACCACAAAGTAATTTTAAGAAAAATGGTTAACCCACCGTGTAACCAGTTGTCATTGATAAGCTAGGTTAAGGAATTATTAAACTTTTTGTATTGTAATTTAATGACCAAACTTGTTTTTCATTGTTTTTTGTTATTTATGTAACTAACATGTATAAAAAAAAAAAATGCTGGAGGAAGGAAGGTGTACGGACAGTGATGTAATGTGGTCAGATGACCACTAGAGTGACAGGAGTCAAGACAAAGATTCCTACAACACAACAAGGCAATGATATACAGCTACATGATTTCATGCCAACACACTATTGCATTCATAGGAAAACATTGTAAGCATTTCTGTATGATTTCCAGTATAACATGTTGATGTGATTGTAGTTCCTTCTGTAAACAGTGGTTTCATGCCAAAATATGTCGCATTTCTCATCTGTAAACATTTATCTATAACTGACACTTTTAATATATGCCATTTTAGAAGACATTTGTTGCATCCGTTATGATTCCAAGTTCATCTTGTCAACAGAGGATGATCAAGTGAATATACTTTAATGCTGTTGCCATTTCTTTCTACGTAAGGCAGGACAAGAGGGGTACTTGGATGTATTCCATACTGAGCTAGAGGCCTTTAAGCAGAGAGTAAAAGAGCACACTGTCAAGTGCAAAGGAGAGACACTCCCTAACTTTACAGAGCACCAGAGCAGCACAGCACGCTGTCGCCCGGACCCCGGAGAAGTTCTAGAATCCTTACCCCCTGTAAGTATTCCAAATGACATCATTTACATGTGTGGAAAGTTTGAGATTTTTTTTAGTAGACCTTAATTCAAATGTTTTTTTGAAGCTATACATTCTGATATATGTATGGTACTATATGAATGATTCTATTCCTATCATTCTGTAACAGGAACTGAAGTCAGGGTTCCAACTGCAAGACATGCAGATTCTCCAGAATGTTCTCAGCTCCATGAATCCACAGGTATTGGCTACACTTCTCACTACAGTTTCAGATCTGTTTATTAAGCCACACTATTTGTTGATTTACAACAACAAAAAATATCCTATGTAAACATTGAGATAACCAATGGAAATATCCCAAGATACCGTAACTCAAATTCATGCTCAAGTTCAAGCTGTGTGAAACCAAAGGTAAATTAACAGCCAGTGTGTTGCTCTAGAACATAATTACCTTCTGGAGAGTGAGAGAGCGCGGGGGAGGGAGTGCAAGTTAAAGAATGAGATCACCCGCAACTGGCCACCTAAAGTCTGACTTCCTGCCAAATCCTAACAGACGGAGGGGAAATCAACAAATGTCCTCTCCTCCACAAATTATACTTGGTTAGCAGCAAGGGCTTAGTTGGAAGTCTAGATGTGGGCCAATTTCACTCCTGTTACATAAGCATTATAATCTGCTTGAGCATCAGTGTGTTAACCCCTGGATGCATCCTAAATGGCACCCTTTTCCCTATGTAGTGCACTATAGGGGAATAGGGTGTTATTTGTACATTCACTCAGAGCAGACGGGTCTACTCTCCAAACCCCCCCCTCCCCCACACACACATGCTCACTAAACACTGGGCCTGTATTCAGAGTCTCAGAGTAGGAGTGCTGCTGATATAGGATCAGTTTAGCCTCTTAGATCATAATGCATGAGATTATATGGGCAGAGGGTTGGACCTGGTACTAGAGCAGCACTTCTATTCTGAGATGCTTGTTAAATACGGGCCCTGGAGAGTTGTTCACTGGAGTTGGACATGGCAGACTCCTTTTTTAGATTGAGTGGTGCTGAAAGGTGTTACTACAGGGAACTTGGCGATAGGGAGTTATCAGTGTTCGCTATCAGATGCCCCACAGAGCAGGTGGGTTAGGGTCGCAAACTACACTTCCCAGGGAGCAACGCTTTTGGAACAGTCAACTTTTAGCACCAACCCATAGAAATGAACTCGTCATATTATATAAGTGTGTCTGCTTTCTTCTTTAGACGAGTTATGCCTACCTGTACTGCAATAATTTGCATGATTTGTTTTTGAATTCTCTCGGGAGTTGGAAGTTGCCCTTTACGTTCGGTCTCTGTTTGTACCTCCAGGTGGCAGAGTACCATGTGAAGCGCTGTCTGGAGGCTGGCTTGTGGACCAACCGAGAAGGGAGATGGTCCAAGGAGGACGCTACTTTAGAAACAGACGATCTGCGCATGATGGAGACATAACGAATGTGGCGCAAGCGCCCTCCACCTCCCCATCATTTCCCCATCAGTTCATGACACTCAATAGAAATATTACAAAATGGAGGGGAAAAGGCCTGTTCCTGGACTCGTGGTTCTGCAGTGGACGTCTCCGACATGCTATGACACCTAGCGTATGTGGTCCAAACTCTTCTAGAAACTTTCCTTGAAACTCCCGTGTGTCCAGTTTGTCATCATTAGGCCAAACATTGATACTACCACGGTGTAGCTATGGTGACATAACGATGCAAAGTGATCAGTTGACTGCTGTGCCGAATTCTTGTTTTTGTTACTGCTCGTCACTCCACATCAACCAACCCTCCAAAAAAATGTGTCCGTCTGTCTATGTCCATCACAGAAGAATAAGCTTGTCAAACATATGTGTTTGGCTGCTAAACCTGCTCACAGACTTGATTGTGGAATAGAAAGAAATGGTAACTTTCTGGCTGACGTTGCGTGATTAACATCCTGTGTTAGGTTCTGCTTCGATGCTCTGTTTGAAATAGAACAGTTTTAAAACAACTGTGTTCAGGGGGAAATGCTTTTCATACTTTAGGCCGACCAGACATATTAGGTACTTAGACTTTTGCAGAGCGTCCGAGGTCAACATTAAATGGAAAGCTGTTAAGCAACTATCACAATTTATTTTTATTATATTAGTTTATTTTACATTTTTAAACAGTTTGCCTGAATACTGTCTCTTCCAGCAAGTGAGACTTGATAATAAATAATACACTTGTTATGAAATAGAAGTTTAAGGTTCATAAAAGTATACACATTTACTAAAGTATTTATTCCTTTGACTGATCATCAAAGTACAGATAATGTGCTACAAAAATACTGCATGTAATATGCTGGTAAGACATTCAGCATACATTTGTCAGTATAGATTAATCAGATTACAAATATAAACTCCCAAGGCATGGCTAAAGTCAGAGAAAATATACAAATATCGTAATTAAAACTATGCATCGGTTAATTGCAGCTTTTTTTGAGAATATGTTATCACTCCCATGATAACTTATGAGCCTGGCATCCAAATAGATTGTAAGACGTTTCACTTCACAGGAGTGCAACGTTCACTCTGGTCTAACCAGGCTAACAACTTAAAATGACCGCTATTCTAAACTACTGCATTTCTGGTGACACGTGTTTCACTGAAATCATTGGCACTGTCTTTTTATCATTCATTAATTGCATAGTGATTCACTTTTTTTTGTTTTTATAATTTAAAAGACACTATATATTGTCATGTCAACAATGGGCACTTGGCCCTAAAGATGAATTCAAGGCAACTTCACCTAATATAATGGCACTTTTCCATTTACCCCATTATAGTTGTCCTGTACACCGACAGACCAAGGACTGGTATGAATTGGATACAAAACCACATCACCTGGGAACAAGCTACAATACAGGTCTGTTTGTGCTGTTCTGCCAACTGTTTGGCATGGCTATTGAAGTTGGCCAGAGCACAAACAGATCTGGGACCCGGCTACATATGGAATGAACATAGATAGAATGTGACATCCATATATGTTGTAGTAGTAAATAACATGGTCTTCTATAGGCACTGACATACTGTTACATTTTGGACCAAAGAGTTGAGTCCCATTAAAGTTGTGGTAAACTGATCCATAATTTTCCTGGGAGTGTATTCTATGCTTTCCCAACAACCTTTTTAATTTTGTAGGGAGAGTTTTTTGGACAGGAGGGCCTGAATGTGAGGCCAGATCTTGTTGGTTTCCGTTCCTGAGAATGTCTCCAACGCCCCTTTACTCCTGTTGTCAGAAACAGTCATTAGTACCTCATGACAGACATGAAAGTTATCACACAAACATAAGCAGTGAACCAGGTCATGTTCAGTAGGTAAAAAAAACGTTTTGAAATGGGGAGGTACTACTACATTTTTCTCCAATGAGAACAAATTTCCTCTAAATGTTTTGCTGCCGTATGCTCTACTGAATGTAACCCAGTTCTTAACTACATAATACTTTCAGATCATTCACTGTTTAACAAAAGGGACAGGCAGTACTGTACAGTGTAATGCATGCACGGTCTGGTCTCATTTCTGAACCTGAATCCTTTGTTACAGTCCCAAGATATTTCAGTTCTCAGACTGGACTCTGTAGTAGGGTTTATTCATCTTTATCAATTTACCAGTGACGTAGAGCCCCAACATCTATGTTATCAATAACTTGGACGCTATAACATCCTATGTACACAGGGAGCTCTGCCTACTGTTTTTGCTTTTTTAATTGGCCAGTGAAATATGTAGATGTGATTTTCATCTTGACCGCCACACAATGTACTTAAATTCTAATTTCTATCTAATTGAGATGAATGTCAGTTTGTTATGTCAGTTTGTTATGCCACCTTATGTCCCAGCTTTGAAAGGGCAGATATATACTATTATGACGAGAAGGGCCACTACAACGTTATTATACAGTTACAGCTTATATCATTTAACTAATATAACGGTATATCAAATGTGTTGTAGTAGACTGATATGTTTGGGACAGAAATCAAATGTGTGTATGTATGTATATATATATATATATATATCTCAGCAAAAAAAAGGAACTTCCCTTTTTCAGGACCCTGTCTTTCAAAGATATTTGGTAAAAATCCAAACTCCACAGATCTTCATTGTACAGGGTTTAAATACTGTTTCCTATGCTTGTTCAGTGAGCCATAAACAAATAATGAACATGCACCTCTGGAATTGTCACTAAGACACTAACAGCTTACAGACGGTTGGCAATTAAGGTCACAGTTATGACACCAAAGAGGCCTTTCTACTGACTCTGAAAAACACCAAAAGAAAGATGGCCAGGGTCCCTGCTCATCTGCGAGAACGTGCCTTAGGCATGCTGCAAGGAGGCATGAAGACTGCAGTTGTGGCCAGGGCAATACATTTCAATTTCCGTACTGAGACGCCTAAGCCAGTGCTACAGGGAGACAGGACGAACAGCTGATTGTCCTCTCAGTGGCAGACCACGTGAAACAACACCTGCACAAGATCGGTATATCACACCTGCGGGACTGGTACAGGATGGCAACAACTGCCCAAGTTACACCAGGAAAGCACAATCCCTCCATCAGTGCTCAAACTGTCCACAATAGGTTGAGAGAGGCTGGACTGAGGGCTTGTAGGACTGCTGTAAGGCAGGTCCTCACCAGACATCACCGGCAACGTCGCCTGTAGGCACAAACCCACCGTCACTGGACCAGACTGGACTGGCAAAAAGTGCTCTTCACCGAAGAGTCGCGGTTTTGTCTCACCAGGGGTGATGGTCGGATTCGTGTTTATTGTCGAAGGAATGGAGAGTTACACCGAGGCCTTTACTTTGGAGGTGGAGGTTCCTCCATGGTCTGGGGTGGTGTGTCACAGCATCATCGGACTGAGCTTGGTGTCATTGCAGGAAATCTCAACGCTGTGCGTTACAGGGAAGACATCCTCCTCCCTCATGGGGTACCCTTCCTGTAGGCTCATCTTGACATGACCCTCCAGCATGACAATGCCACAAGCCATACTGCTTGTTCTGTGCGTGATTTCCTGCAAGACAGGAATGTCAGTGTTCTGCCATGGCCAGCGATGAGCCCGGATCTCAATCCCATTGAGCACGTCTGGGACCTGTTGGATCGGAGGGTGAGGGCTCGGGCCATTCCCCCCCAGAAATGTCCGGGAACTTGCAGGTGCCTTGGTAGAAGAGTGGGGCAGAAAGAAAGTACTGACAAATCTGGTGCAGTCCATGAGGAGGAGATTCACTGCAGTACTTAATGCAGCTGATACACCAGATATTGACTGTTACTTCTGATTTTGCCCCCCCCTTTTTTTTTTTTCAGGGACACATTATTCAATTTCTGTTAGTCACGTCTGTGGAACTTGTTCAGTTTATGCCTCAGTTGCTGAATCTTGTTATGTTCAAACAAATATTTACACGTTAAGTTTGCTGAAAATAAACACAGTTGACAATGAGAGGACATTTCTTTTTTTGCTGAGTATATATGGCTCAGCTTTTCGACGCCACCTGTAGTACTCCAGCACAGGTCGTGTCTGGTTCTCGTATGCCTTTAGCCTCCTGGTGACGGTCTCTGGTGTGTCATCATCTCTCTGAATCAGAGGCTCTCCGGTGACGTCATCAAGGCCCTGTAGGCAAACCAAAACAGTCCATGAGTGTGTATAGAAGAGGTATATTGGACGATTTAATAGCACAACATAATGCAGTGAAGGTCTGTATTTTAAAAAAGTTTAAATTATTAACTTTAGAGGCGACAAGTGCAGGACAAACGATTCAGCTGTTAAGCCATTGTCAATGTGTCCAACATACTGCCATAGTATGTAAATTGTAAACACCACAGCGCAAGCCTGTATTGCCTATTATGAAACATGCAGGGAGGGGGAAAACCTGTATGCCTATAGTTAGTAGCAAAACATGACCTATGATGACCTTGCTTTACCTTGAGCTCTAAAAGAAATTACCACAAACTTTCAACTCCTCGTGTGACCATGACGACAGAAAAACACTCAAAACAAGTGATCACATTGAACAAGATTTTTCCCACTCCTCGAAGACGTGCATAGACCCTTGAGAGAGCACACTGTTAAAATAAAGTGCTTTGAAACACCAAAACTAGTGGCAACTGAGCTGCCACCAACGCAAAGGAGACAACCTTAACTTGGCTGGAGTATTGAAAGACATCATCCTGAGATGTTTTGAAACATGACGCAGTGTGTTGGTACATCACTTTAATCAAGTATTGTGCAACACCTTGCCAGGGACTGGGAGCACTACCGGAAAATGTTGAAAACACTATTTTGGTGTTTTAAGTTCTGTTTAATGCCGAATTAGATACCTTCTTCTGGGGGTATTTTCATTGATTTATGTATCTGATCATTTGCCAGTTTAACCAATTCTGTCAGGATCTGTTGAGCACAGTGCTCAATCCGCCAGCAGTAACTGTATGTTTAGCAGCAAGCATTGCAGGATACTGTATTTCCCTCTACCATTAAAAGTTGGAAATGTGGGAGTGGATCATCTTATTGAACTTCATTTTGCCGGACAGTTTTGACATCCATTCATCATGATCCATTACACATCATGGCACAAGCTGCTAATATAGAAGTATACTTTTCTTATTTCATACATGCATATGTACCCCTTCCTCCCGATTTGGCCCATACCTGGCGAGAACTCGGGACCTTTGCTAGCACCTGACCGCCCTAATGAATCTTCTTACCAGTCACACGCCACACAAAAAGCTAGCTATACGCTTCATGCTGAAGGGTACGTTTCACACATCCCCATGTGCTACACATATAACGTTGTGTAAAATATATATATATTTAAATGTACTACCCACAATCCTCTAAAAACATAAAGGAAGTGCAAGGAAATTAAAACCAGACCTAATTAATTCAATCACAAAATGTTCTCACTTTGGTTATCATATAAAATATACTTTCAGTACAATTTGAGAAACATATTAAGTTTGATTTATTTGTAACATTTTTGGTTAAATTAAATCATTAAAACAAATTGCATTATTTATATTAAGTACATGTTGGCCTTGCTCAAGGCCATAACGACAGATTCATCACCTTGTTGGCTCAGGGATTCGACCCAGCACCCTTTCAGTTGCTGGCCCAATGCTCTAACGGCTAGGCTAGCTGACACCCTTTATCTAGCTGTCAAATACATCTGTGGCTCATTGACCCAACTTACAGCGATCTTGGGTGGGTTGAAGTCTATGTTGTAGACACGTCCGCTGGGCAGATGGAGCCAGCGAGAAGTCAGTCTCTGTTTGATGGTCTGGTAAGGCACGTCCAGGTTGATGACTGTGTCCACACTGCACGCGTTGTCCAGAGACTCTGCCTGAGACACGGTACGGGGGAACCCTGCCAGACAGGAGAGACCCAGTCATAACCTTAGAGATATACACCTAGTGTACAAAACATTAAGGACACCTGCTTTTTCCATGATAGACTAACCAGGTGAAAGCTATAAGCCCTTATTGATGTCACTTGATAAATCCACTTCAATCAGTATAGATGAAGGGGAGGAGACAGGTTAAAGGAGGATTTTTAAGCCTTGAGACAATTGAGACACGGATTGTGTATGTGGGCCATTCAGAGGGTGAATGGGCAAGACAAGAGTCAAGTGCCTTTGAATGGGGTATGGTAGTAGGTTTGTGTCAAGAACTGTAACGCTGCTGGGTTTTTCACACAACAGTTCCCCCTGTGTCCATAATGGTCCACCACCCAAAGACATCCAGCCAACTTGACACAACTGTGGGAAGCATTGGAGTCAACATTGGCCAGCATCCCTGTGGAACGCTTTTAACACCTTTTAGAGTCCATTCTTCTGACAAATGGAGGCTGTTCTGAGGGCAAAAGGGGGGGATGCAACTCAATATTAGGAAGGTGTCCTTAATGTTTTGTACACTCAGTGTACTAGCGTGGCTGGTGTTATAGATCTTCATAGTTTGAAAACCCTGACAGGAAAGGAGGAGAGTCAGGCTCTTTTCCAATACATTTTTCCATGATTCTTAGCATCATCTCTCCTTGCCTCCTTCTTAACCATATTCGGTGAGAAGCTCCAAAGTTCCTTCCCTCTGACCTTTTCCTCCAATGCGTAAGAGAAGGAGATTTTTTTTTTTTTTTTTTACCTTTATTTAACCAGGCAAGTCAGTTAAGAACAAATTCTTATTTTCAATGACGGCCTGGGAACAGTGGGTTAACTGCCTGTTCAGGGGCAGAACGACAGATTTGTACCTTGTCAGCTCGGGGGTTTGAACTCGCAACCTTCCGGTTACTAGTCCAACGCTCTAACCACTAGGCTACCCTGCCGCCCCATGGACATGGACATGGAATCCGAGAAGAAAGGAGGCGAGGAATCATGGAAAGATTAATTGAGAGAAGATAGGCTCCTGGTAGGGTATTCTATTATAAGGTGACCTATCTCGCCAAGCCTAACTGCTAAGGATAATGCATTTACATGTACCACACAACCAGGCTTAGAGTTCCGTTGGTGAGATGCTTTGTAAAATGTCAAATCATTTTAACTCTTTATACTACCCTAAACATGATACATGTATGACTGTACAATTTGTCATTATCTTCCACTTGGACAGCCATTTTGAAATGGAAAACCGCCTTGGGCCAGGCTGAACATACATTGATCTGATAGTCCATTCCCCTTCATCACATACATTATCAGTTGTCATATTAGTGGCCTAAGGTTTTTAACCCATTGAGAGACATTTTTATTCATAGTGGCTTTTTCCCACAAAAAGCATACAGTACATCTATTCATCTATAAAAACAGCAAAGTTGTCATGAATAGCATGAAAGCAATCAAGATCTGTTCAATTGTCACGTTCATCATAAGGAGTGGACCAAGATGCAGCGTGGTATGTTTCCATCCTTTATTTCGGAATAGAAAACTTCAAAGAACAAAAACAACAAAACGCACAAACGAAACGTGAAGCTAGAATAATGCTCACAGGCAACTATACATAGACATGATCCCACAAAGAACTCTCTATGGTCAGGGCATGACAGTACCCCCCCCCAAAGGTGCGGACTCTGGGTGGGCATCAACCGTCGGGGGTGGCTTCGGTGCGTGGCGAAGTGCCCACTCCGCTCGTGGACACGTCATCGGAGGAACCGGACCGTGGGTCGTTGCCGGAAGAACCGGACCGTGGGTCGTCGCCGGGGGCTCCGGACAGTGGACCGTCTCAGGAGGTTCCGGATTGTGGACCCTCGTAGGAGGTTCCGGACCGTGGACCGTCATTGGAAGCTCTGGACTGGGAACTGTCGCCGGAAGCTCTGGACTGGGAACTGTCGGCGGAAGCTCTGGACTGGGAACTGTCGCCGGAGGCGCACTGGAGGCCTAATGCGTGGGACCGGTACAGGTGGCACCGGGCTGATGACACCCACCTCAGGGCGAGTGCGGGGAAGAGGCACAGGACGCACTGAGCTGTGAAGGCGCACTGGAGACACAGTACGTATGGCCGGCGCAGGATATCCTGGACCGAGGAGGCGTACTGGAGACCAGGAGCACTGAGCCGGCATAACCCGTCCTGGCTGGATGCTCACTTTCGCACGGCAAGTGCGAGGAGCTGTCAAAGAACGTACTGGGTTGTGGATGCGGACTGGAGACACATTGCGTATCTCCGGAAAACATGGTGCCTGACTGGTCCCACGCTCCTCACGGTGATTGTCTTGCTCCAGACACCAAAACATCCACTCTACCTCATCACTCCCCTCAACTATCTCACAACACTCCTCGCTCAGTCTATCCCAATATTCCTCTTCGCTCTCAAACTCACCCCTCGCCAACCAACCCGTGTGCCTCTCGGGCTTCCGTCATGGTCGTGAACTTTGATGTCGCCATTGATCCTCCTGCGTCTGCTTCCATGGAAGGCTTTCGTCTGCTGCCATTATCTCCTCCCAAGTCCAGGATGTCTTCTCCTGCTGGCCACGCTGCTTGGTCCGGTTGTGGTGGGATTTTCTGTCACGTTCATCATAAGGAGTAGACCAAGATGCATCTTGGTATGTTTTCATCCTTTGTTTCAGAATAGAAAACTTCAAAGAACAAAAACAACAAAACAAACGAAACGTGAAGCAAGATCCCACAAAGCACAATGGGAAAATGGCTACCTAAATATAATCCCCAATCAGAGACAACGATAAACAGCTGCCTCTAATTGGGAACCATACTAGGCCAATATAGACATATAATTCACCTAGATAACCCACCCTTAAATCACACCCTGACCTAACCAACATAGAGAATAAAAGCTCTCTATGGTTAGGGCGTGACATCAATGTAGATACATCTAAAGCTTATTCTTACTCATCTGAAGGTTTTTGGAGTGTATTCCTTTTTTTTACCTAAGCCTGTGTTGGTGTAACCTAGTTCCCAGGCTAATTTCTAGAGAGCTGGTGATACTGCTGTGCCGAAAGATGAGCATAATAAGCGTGGTGTGTGTGTGTGTGTGTGTGTGTGTGTGTGTGTGTGTGTGTGTCTAAAGACCAGTAGTCTGATGAATGCAGGTGCAACTTACTGTTCATCAGCTTGCTGTTCAAGTAAGTGCCTTCAGAAAATATTTACACCCCCTTTTCTACATTACAGCCCAAATTTTAAATTTACATTTTTGTCACTGGCTGACACACACAATAGCCCATAATGTCGAAGTGGAATTGTTGTTTTGAAATTTTTGAACATTAATTCCAAATGAAAAGCTGAAATGTCTTGAGTCAATAAGTATTCAACCCCTAAATAAGTCTAAGTAATCAAATACAATTATCTGTATGTGTGGGGACATTTGTAAGGTCCCTCAGTCGAGCAGTCCATTTCAAACATAGATTCAACCCCAAAGACCAGGGAGGTTTTCCAATGCCTAACAAAGGGCACTTATTGGTAGATGGGTAAAACAAAAGCAGACATTGAATATCCCTTTGAGAATGGTGAAGTTATTAATTACACTTTGGATGATGTATCAATTTTTAAATAAATTTTGCCAGTTTTAATGGGATGCAACTGAAGCAAAAGTGGCTTGATTGAAAGTGGTAGGCTAATATTTTCCTTATAATTTTTTCTCTCTCTCATTAGTCCTCTCTAGCCACTTTGAACATGATCCTCCATTGACACTACCTTCTCATAAGGGAGAAACGGTATCGTTTATTGTTGTTCTTAAAATTCTATATTGCGCCAATGCTTCCAACTACCAATCAGCAACTGTGCCGTTAACCCGGCTCATTTGCCAAAACCCGTCTCTTTGGAAAATGACAGGAGTGGCAAGGAGTGGAACATTAGCTAAAATAACTGTTACCCAGAATCTATGGGATTTAAACCACTGTAAATCCACTCCACAATGGCCTGTCAACTTGAAGCTTGTCATCGCTATCATGGATGTCCCTAAGATGAACCTCACTGAATTTGGTATTGATATCTCACAAAACAAGGAATCTATTAACAGCTAATTATTTGCATATGTAACACTAATGCTCAAAATCATCGGCAATAATCTTCTCCTCATGAGCCATAATTCAGATTCACTCTCGATTTTTCATTTAGACTCATTTCATAAGTCTTTAATGGTTTACATACTTGTTTGTTTGTTGCTGCATTCAAATATGGCTGCATTATATCTATAGATGCATGTTAGCACATATGCTACTGCTTAAAAATCTTCTTCTCGTAAACTATAAATCAGATTGACTCCAGATTTGGTATATAGACCCAATGAATTAGCCTCTTAAGGAACTGGATCATGATTAGTTTGTTGCATTCAAAGATAACCAACCTACTGTACTAGTCAACCTTGTGGTGTTGAGAGATAAACATGGTAATGCTTTCACACGATAGAGTGCTTGCTTTGTTATCCACCTGATCTCGTGTCCTTTCTGTCACCCCGTGAACCCTGTTCATTGGTGCTCAGAGCTATATTTGTTATTGTAACCTTTTTCTATATTTCCCCATTTTTATCCCCTCTATCGGTTGCAGTAATGAGTGTGGTGCAGGTGCTTATTACTTACCATCCAGCAGCCAGCTGCTCTGGTCTATGTTCCTCATCTCTGTCAGGATAAGACGGGAGATGATGTCATCAGGAACCAGCTGACCCTGGTCAATGCATGACTTCATCAGAAGACCCAGCTCTGCAAGGAGAGGAGACACAGTGGGGAAATAAAGCTCAGAGCTGTGATCTTTACTATTTACAAACATGTACACATTATGCACTTCATCAGAAGACTCAGCTCTGCCAGGAGAGGAGACACAGACACACAGAGCAACACAAAGCTAAGACCCACCTCTGCAGGGAGAGGAGACACGGAGGAAGTTAAAGTTCAGAGCTGTGATCTTCTCTATTTACACATACAGTGCCTTGCGAAAGTATTCGGCCCCCTTGAACTTTGCGACCTTTTGCCACATTTCAGGCTTCAAACATAGAGATATAAAACTGTATTTTTTGTGAAGAATCAACAACAAGTGGGACACAATCATGAAGTGGAATGACATTTATTGGATATTTCAAACTTTTTTAACAAATCAAAAACTGAAAAATTGGGCGTGCAAAATTATTCAGCCCCTTTACTTTCAGTGCAGCAAACTCTCTCCAGAAGTTCAGTGAGGATCTCTGAATGATCCAATGTTGACCTAAATGACTAATGATGATAAATACAATCCACCTGTGTGTAATCAAGTCTCCGTATAAATGCACCTGCACTGTGATAGTCTCAGAGGTCCGTTAAAAGCGCAGTTCATGAAGAACAAGGAACACACCAGGCAGGTCCGAGATACTGTTGTGAAGAAGTTTAAGCCGGATTTGGATACAAAAAGATTTCCCAAGCTTTAAACATCCCAAGGAGCACTGTGCAAGCGATAATATTGAAATGGAAGGAGTATCAGACCACTGCAAATCTACCAAGACCTGGCCGTCCCTCTAAACTTTCAGCTCATACAAGGAGAAGACTGATCAGAGATGCAGCCAAGAGGCCCATGATCACTCTGGATGAACTGCAGAGATCTACAGCTGAGGTGGGAGACTCTGTCGAATCTGTCGTATATTGCACAAATCTGGCCTTTATGGAAGAGTGGCAAGAAGAAAGCCATTTCTTAAAGATATCCATAAAAAGTGTTGTTTAAAGTTTGCCACAAGCCACCTGGGAGACACACCAAACATGTGGAAGAAGGTGCTCTGGTCAAATGAAACCAAAATTGAACTTTTTGGCAACAATGCAAAACGTTATGTTTGGCGTAAAAGCAACACTGCTCATCACCCTGAACACACCATTCCCTCTGTCAAACATGGTGGTGGCAGCATCATGGTTTGGGCCTGCTTTTCTTCAGCAGGGACAGGGAAGATGGTTAAAATTGATGGGAAGATGGATGGAGCCAAATACAGGACCATTCTGGAAGAAAACCTGATGGAGTCTGCAAAAGACCTGAGACTGGGACGGAGATTTGTCTTCCAACAAGACAATGATCCAAAACATAAAGCAAAATCTACAATGGAATGGTTCAAAAATAAACATATCCAGGTGTTAGAATGGCCAAGTCAAAGTCCAGACCTGAATCCAATCGAGAATCTGTGGAAAGAACTGAAAACTGCTGTTCACATATGCTCTCCATCCAACCTCACTGAGCTCGAGCTGTTTTGCAAGGAGGAATGGGAAAAAATGTCAGTCTCTCAATGTGCAAAACTGATAGAGACATACCCCAAGCGACTTATACAGGTGTGCCAAGCTTGTAACGTCATATCCAAGAAGACTCAAGGTTGTAATCGCTGCCAAAGGTGCTTCATCAATGAGTAAATAGTCCGAATACTTATGTAAATGTTATATCAGTTTTTTTATATACATTTGCAAAATATAGACGTTCATCTGATGGTCACAGATACCTTAAAAAAGATAGGGGCATGGATCAGAAAACCAGTCGGTATCTGGTGTGACCAACATTTTCCTCATGGAACGCGACTCACTTCCTTTACAAAGAGTTGATCAGGCTGTTGATTGTGTCCTGTGGAAGGTTGTCCCACTCCTCTTCAATAACTGTAGTTGCTGGATATGATTCTGTCATACACGTCGATCCAGAGCATCCTAAACATGCTCCATGGGTGACTTGTCTGGTGAGTATGCAGGCCATGGACATTTTTAGGTTCCAGAAATTGTGTACGGATCTTTGCAACAATGGCACGACAATGGGCCTCAGGATCTCGTTACGGTGCATTCAAATTGCCATAGATTAAATGCAATTGTGTTCATGGTCCGTAGTTTATGCCTGTCTATACCATAACCCCACCGCCACCATAGGGCACTTCATAACATTGACATCAGCAAAACCTCTCGCCCACACGATGCCTTACACACTGTCTGCCATCTGTCCTGTACAGTTGAAACCAGGATTAATCCGTGAATAGCACACTTTTCCAGCATACCAGTGGCCATCGAAGGGGACCATTTGCCCACTGAAGTCGGTTACGATGCCAAACTACAGTCAGGTCAAGACCCTGGTGAGGATGATAAGCATGCAGAACAGCTTCCCTGAGACGGTTTCTTACAGTTTGTACTCAAATTCTTCGGATGTGCAAATTCTTTCCTCAGCTGTAATGGTGGCTTGTCTCAGACGATCCCGCAGGTGAAGAAGCCTGATGTGGAGGTCCTGGGCTGCCGTAGTTACATGTGGTCTGCGGTTGTGAAGTACTGCATAATTCTCTAAAATGACATTGGAGGCGGCTTATGGTAGAGAAATGAACATTCAATAGTCTGGCAACAGCTCTGGTGGACAGTCCTGCAGTCAGCATGCCAATTGCCCGCTCTCTCAAAACTAGAGGCATCTGTGGCATTGAGCTGTGTGACAAAACTCCATCTTATATTTCAGCTCATGAAACATGGGACCAACTCTTTATATGTTCTGCCAAAAGAAGAGACACAGGAACACACACAGCTCAGAGCTGTCATCTTTACCGTGTATTCTCTACTAACAACATATTCTACCAAATCCTATCTTGTCCAGAACAGAGTTATATATCTTACATAACCTGTACACTAAGGACAAAAACATCCTGTATCTTTACCAAATCGAGAAAAGACTAAATCTCCCCAATTGATTACGGTATGTAATGTACTCAAAGAAACTACAGGTAACTATCCAAATAAAGGAAACACCACCATAAAGTGTCTTAATAGGGCGCGCCATAACAGCTTCAATGTGCCTTGGCATAGACTCTACAAGTGTCTGGAATCTATTGGAGGAATGCGACACTATTCTTCATGAGAAATTCCATAAGTGGGTGTTTTGTTGATGGCGGTGGTAAACCTTGTCTCAGGCCCCGCTCCAGAATCTCCCAATTAGTGTTCAATTGGGTTGGGTTCTGGTGACTGAGACACACACTTTAAACCCCTTATGCTCTTTTGAGACCCCTTTTTCAAAGTCACTGAAATCTTCTAACCATTGTAAGTCACTGAGATCTCTTATTCTAGCCATGGTAGCCAAAATAATGGGCAACTGGGCCTTTTAAAACCTGACCCTTAGCATGGGATGCTTAATTACCTCAGGAACCACACCTGTGTGGAGGCACCTGCTTTCAATATACGTTGTATCCCTCATTTACTCAAGTGTTTCCTTTATTTTGGCAGTTACCTATATATTTCTAATAGGTTTAGAAAAACTTCAGTAGATCATTTCCTATTTAAGCCGGAATACATTTCCCCCTCAGCCTTTCACTTAATTGGTCTTTGTCCAACAGCAGAAAAGTATTGCCTGACAGTCAGGGCAGGGGGTTGTGCCGGGCCATAGACGGTGCAGCATGACCCATATGCATGCTAATATAGCCTACGGTGGATCTAATCTCAGTCTAGAGCAGAGAGGCTGCACACTCCACACTGAAAATATGTGCTTTGGATATACAGGCTTGCATTATGTGAACTATTGGCCTTCTTTGAGGACTTGGCACATGGCTTGCTGTGCTTGTGTGTACTTACAAAATGTACAATTTAACTGCTAACTAGATCACAGATTTGTAGAAAATGGCACGGGCAATAAAACTGAGTATTTTTGTCCTGTTTTCACTTGGGTGTTCTGAAATAAAACTCTATTGCCTTTTATGTCCTTCTTATCATTCCAGTGTAATACAAAGGTGCTCGGGAGAGTGGGTGTGAAGTCCTTGAAGTCAGTTGTCCGCTATAGGCTACTCTTCAGTTTATGATGTCCTCATATCTGATCAGACTTCAGCCAAGGTAAGAGCTGGAGCAGTGTGATAACATGTTGCAGTTACATACAGAACTACCTTGAACTTCACTGTAAAAAGCTCAGGAAGCAGCTTGTTTATGTATCAGGTTACCTGTGGCACAGGTTACGTTAGCTGTAGGTCTATGTGAAATACAGGTGTGTGAATTGTTTCAAACTAAAGCGGTTCTTTGTCACAATGACCCTTCTTTCCACTTAATGATATGTGATGGGTGTCTCGTCACTCCTCTTCAGGCTCGACCTAACTGCAGTAAGATACCAGGATGATTGTGGAACTGGACTGAACGGTTTCTCTTATCATAGTCCGACCAGAAACGCACTATTGGCTACTGTAGGGGGAGTATTTTATTTCCAAGGTGTTGGTCTATTGTTATCTCTGTAATAGTTGAAGAACAACTTCAACAAAACAACAAGTAGACAGGAAATCCCAGGGGTTTAGGCCAGGGGTCATTAGAAAAAGTTTGAACTTTTTTGAACTGTTGATCTGCATCTTTCTCCCCAGCGGTCGGTTAATCAGCAACCACCACACCATAATAATAGGAGTGTGCGAACTCAGAGCTTTTTTTACAGGACGTTCATTGCACGCTTCATTGCATCATCTTTTGGGTGACACTTTCTTTCTTTTTTTCCTCTTTCTCTCTCTCTCTCTCTGTTTGTTGCATTTTGTGCTTACATACAAAACATTGCATCACTATTAAAGTGGCAGATGCCACATTCATTGTTGGACTTGTAAATGTATGATATATACCCAATATTCTTGAAGAATATAACGTAGAAATGCTTCAATAGCTTAGTTCGACTGCCGTACCAAGGGCTCTAAATAAATAAAATAAAAAAATTGGTAGCACTGGCGCTCCCAACCTAAAAAAGTTAGGAGCACAACATAAAATCTAGGAGCACCAGAATATATATTTTTTTTAATTGATTGAGATATAGCATATTGGGCCTATATAAATTCTAGGTACTATTGAAGCACATGTTGTGCTCATAGATATTAGAACCAGTAGATAGTGATAGAGTGGATGTCATCCACCTATTCCTATGTATTTGATTTTGAAGACGAATGGGGCTGAGTGGCACAAAAAAAATATGCTGAAGATCATGGTGAAAGTGGCCGTAACAAGCAAAGGATCATGGTCGATGTAGTCGTTTTCATCCTGCCTGAGAGAGTCAATCGGGAGCCTCCTCCTAGCCTGCTGGCCTGTGATTGGTCTGTGTCAGCACGTGGACAAATGTAGTAGTCAGAATAGAACACTATTTAATTCAATATCTAGATTTGTAGCAAACTTTTAAATAATTAGTCGTTGGAATCAAACCTGATCATAACAAACTAATTTGAGAGCCCAAAAATGTAGAATTGCGAGGGCAGACCAGGGCTTTTGGCACCACGAGGTTGCTACGCAGTAGCCAATCAGCAGAGCTCATGACTTGTGGGCCTGGTTGTGCTCTAGAAACTCATATTTAAACCTGTAAATACATTTGTTTATTATAAAAAGCTAAAATGTTGATACAAAAATCTGTAATTAAAGTTAGAAAGTAATTTGTGGAATATTAGGTGGTTTTTACAATGTGTAAAAGCACTACCCATTGAGATGCATTACATTGAACATTCTACACTGTCTCAAATGTGTGAGTGAAGACATGCAAGGGATAAGTCATGCATTTCTATGATCATTAATCTTCTGAAGAAGCTATCCCTTTTCCTTTCTTTCTGTGCCCATTGTTCCTTTCCCAAGAAAGCTAAGGTAACTGAGCTAAACGACTACCGCCCCGTAGCACTCACTTCCGTCATCATGAAGTGCTTTGAGAGACTAGTCAAGGACCATATCACCTCCACCCTACCTGACACCCTAGACCCACTCCAATTTGCTTACCGCCCAAATAGGTCCACAGACGATGCAATCTCAACCACACTGCCCTAACCCATCTGGACAAGAGGAATACCTATGTGAGAATGCTGTTCATCGACTACAGCTCGGCATTCAACACCATAGTACCCTTCAAGCTCATCATCAAGCTCGAGACCCTGGGTCTCGACCCCGCCCTGTGCAACTGGGTACTGGACTTCCTGACGAGCCGCCCCCAGGTGGTGAGGGTAGGTAACAACATCTCCTCCCCGCTGATCCTCAACACTGGGGCCCCACAAGGGTGCGTTCTGAGCCCTCTCCTGTACTCCCTGTTCACCCACGACTGCGTGGCCACGCACGCCTCCAACTCAATCATCAAGTTTGCGGACGACACAACAGTGGTAGGCTTGATTACCAACAACGACGAGACGGCCTATAGGGAGGAGGTGAGGGCCCTCGGAGTGTGGTGTAAGGAAAATAACCTCACACTCAACGTCAACAAAACTAAGGAGATGATTGTGGACTTCAGGAAACAGCAGAGGGAACACCCCCCTATCCACATCGATGGAACAGTAGTGGAGAGAGTAGCAAGTTAAGTTCCTCGGCATACACATCACAGACAAACTGAATTGGTCCACTCACACAGACAGCATCGTGAAGAAGGCGCAGCAGCGCCTCTTCAACCTCAGGAGGCTGAAGAAATTCGGCTTGTCACCAAAAGCACTCACAAACTTCTACAGATGCACAATCGAGAGCATCCTGGCGGGCTGTATCACCGCCTGGTACGGCAACTGCTCCGCCCTCAACCGTAAGGCTCTCCAGAGGGTAGTGAGGTCTGCACAACGCATCACCGGGGCAAACTACCTGCCCTCCAGGACACCTACACCACCCGATGTTACAGGAAGGCCATAAAGATCATCAAGGACATCAACCACCCGAGCCACTGCCTGTTCACCCCGCTATCATCCAGAAGGCGAGGTCAGTACAGGTGCATCAAAGCTGGGACCGAGAGACTGAAAAACAGCTTCTATCTCAAGGCCATCAGACTGTTAAACAGCCACCACTAACATTGAGTGGCTGCTGCCAACACACTGACACTGACTCAACTCCAGCCACTTTAATAATGGGAATTGATGGGAAATGATGTAAATATATTACTAGCCACTTTAAACAATGCTACCTTATATAATGTTACTTACCCTACATTATTCATCTCATATGCATACGTATATACTGTACTCTATATCATCGACTGCATCCTTATGTAATACATGTATCACTAGCCACTTTAACTATGCCACTTTGTTTACATACTCATCTCATATGTATATACTGTACTCAATACCATCTACTGTATCTTGCCTATGCTGCTCTGTACCATCACTCATTCATATATCCTTATGTACATATTCTTTATCCCCTTACACTGTGTATAAGACAGTAGTTTAGGAATTGTTAGTTAGATTACTTGTTGGTTATTACTGCATTGTCGGAACTAGAAGCACAAGCATTTCGCTACACTCGCATTAACATCTGCTAACCATGTGTATGTGACAAATAAAATTTGATTTGATGTTTAGATAGAGAACTAATGAAGTAAAATGACTGAACAAGGTGTAAACAAATGTCTGGTTTTGGAACGACCCGTGCAATGGTTTACATGGCCTAAAAACAAACGTGTTGGTCCAGCAGCCACTGTGGCAGGTAGATGAAACAATTTGCCAGCCACTCACAATTCTTACCAGCCAATACATTTATTTAGTTTTTCCAGGTTCCTGATTTTCCCTAGTGTTTTTCATGTTTTCACACTCAAAATCTCACTTTTTCTAATCGAAAAACAGCTACATTTGTTGTTCTAAGTACACAGCCATGCTTAAACCACATCGGGAGACCACATTTGAGGTCTGGGAGAAGAAAATATATATATTTTCACTTGCACACCTCAATAGACTGGTGTTTGGCTGCCGGTGTTTCTGTACTGAATGCGCAATAGCAGAGATTATAAAACAAAAGACCACCTGTTTAATAGAAATCATCATGATGGTTGATATTATTCTGTCAGGTAAGCCTACTTTGCAGTTAACTTTCCAAATGAAATGTTTTCTGGGAAAGCCTTTAGAAATGACTGTTTTGGCATCGCTAACTGGCGACACAAAGTGGTAGACACAGGCATTCCCATACCATTAAGTATTCTGAAAGTTGGAAGTAATACAAATCACTGATGCATTCTTTACAGGTAGTCTTTGGATTGAACGAATCTGCGCTCACTTTTTTTCTCTAGGCACAACTGCACAGGAGCACAACATAACATTATTTCACAACATTATTTCCATAATTATCATCTGGGTGATGTTTTTCTCTGGTCGCACTGCTGATCCCAAAATAAAATGTCAGGTCACACAGCAAAATATCTAGGAGCATATGGTCGAGTCCTGGTCGTACCCCATCAGAACCCAAAATATAGGATTGTTTTGCTGCAATGTTTGTGAACAAAGTAAATGTAAACATTATAGCCTCAAAACATGGTTTAAACTATAATTTTGATATAATGGATGGTCAGCCCTTGCATCCATACAGGGCTGGCCCCTAGCCATGTGACACAAGTGTCTCCTAACCCCTCCTGTCTCAACCTCCAGTATTTATGCTGCAATAGTTTGTGTCGGGGGGCTAGGGTCAGTCTGTTATATCTGGAGTACTTCTCCTGTCTTATCTGGTGTCCTGTGTGAATTTAAATATGCTCCCTCTAATTCTCTCTCCCCTCCCGGAGGACCTGACCCCCGGTACCATGCCTTAGGACTACCTGGCCTGATGACTCCTTGCAGTCCCCAGTCCACCTGGTCGTGCCGCTACTCCAGTTCCAACTGTTCTGCCTGCGGCTATGGAACCCTGACCTGTTCACCGAACGTGCTACCTTGTCCAGGACCTGCTGTTTTCAACTCTCTCTCTCTACCGCACCTGCTGTCTCTAACTCTGAATGCTCGGCTATGAAAAGCCAATTGACATTTACTCCTGAGGTGTTGACCTGTTGCACCCTCTACAACCACTGTGATTATTATTATTTGACCCTGCTGGTCATCTATGAACGTTTGAACATCTTGGCCATGTACTGTTATAATCTCCACCTGGCACAGCCAGAAAAGGACTGGCCACCCACCAGAGCCTGGTTCCTCTCTACGTTTCTTCCTAGGTTCCTGCCTTTCTAGGGAGCTTTTCCTAGCCACCGTGCTTCTACAGCTGCATTGCTTGCTGTTTATGGTTTTAGGCTGGGTTTCTGTATAGCACTTTGTGACATCTGCTGATGTAAAAAGGGATTTATAAATACATTTGATTGATTGATAAGCGGTTGCTTAGGGTCCCCGGCCACTAGGGTGCCCCTGATCATGTATCTATTTTTGGGTCTTTCTATAAAAAGAGGGTACCAGTGAGGATTTTCTACATTGGACAACTTGTTACAACTGTTGATAAGTCATTCATTATAGTCAGCCATTTTGTTTCATGTCATTACATTAAGATATAGTGGTGATAATAGCCAATGGGGTCAGTGCCGTTTAAAATTCCATGAGCATGGCCTTATTTCTATTACAGCATATTGCATGACTGTCATTCACATTCCATTCACCCAGTTCAATGGAACAGTGATAGGTTTAGGCTACTAAATTATACTTCCCTTATACCCATGAGCTTGCTACAACCTAGCCTTTTAAATGAAAGTTTACAACGTAGGTGACACCGTTCAAAATAAAAATTTGAGGCGACAGACACATAGACAGACAGTGGACAGACAATACCATCTTCCACACTCTTGCCTGCATCTAGCTGATATAGGGTGTAATCATTAGTCTGTTGCAAACAAGAGTTTCTATTGGACAACTTCACGTATGTTTATCATGTTTAGTTCTGTATGCTTCCATTAAAGAAAAGTTTTTCAACAGAATCGGCAGAATGAATACACAGCTGATCACGAATGAACAAAGTTCACTTTCATAGCAGCCAAGTTGCATTCCTTCTCGCAGCTATGCACTCTCCTCCTCTCACCTGTTCCCTTCACTTGTTGACTTCAATGCACAACACATCAGCTGTATGTGACCAGGCAAAACAAAACTTTCCAAGCCAAACCATATCATAACCGCTACACACAGCCTATACATTGTTGTCACCATATTAGCTAAAGTAACGTCATAGTTAACGTAACTAATAGAACTAACACGTTAGTAAACCTGCTACAATCATGCAGTAATGTTAAAGTGTACGGTCAGTAAGCAGTTTAGCACTTACACCGGCGGTTAAATTATACATTGAACTTGAACCCTGTAAGAACCCTGGATCAAGCTGTCAGACAGTTTTTTGTATAGAGATCTCAGAAATGCAGTGTAACTACTTAATATTTATTTTCTCCTTATGTTACGGGGTGAAAACAGTTTTCATGGGCACACAAATCCATAATAATTTATGCATTGCAAAATTGAATGCTTCTAATTGAGACACCTAACCTTGATACTTGAAAACCTAATTCGATACTGTCATGAACATGGTTCTTCCATAATAATGCATAATACTTGCGCATTTGGTGTCCAGCTGATTAGCTACGCCGTGATATTTTCACACATCTGATCCGGGAAGAAATTTGCCAAATGACAGTCAAGTGATGAACAGCGTTGGTGATCGCTAATGCAATGCAAAAACAGCCCAAGTGCTGGAAAAAAGGTGTTTGCGAGGATTGGTGAAGACAGTTGTGCCTGGATTTCCAAGCCAAACCATATCATAACCGCTACACGTTGGATCCAATATCCCTAGTGAATTTATGTTGAGCATCTGGTATTGGCTGCTTGATTTACAGCCGGGTCCTGTTATATTTAACAGAGAAAGCATCAAAGTAATGCGTTCATGTTTTCACACCTCATATTGGACACAGTCTACCATGCTCAATTGTGTAGGAAAGACTATTGTGCAACACCCAATGCTATTCCTATTTTTTTTTTTTTACATTTTACTTTTATTTAACGAGGCAAGTCAGTTAAGAATAAATTCTTATGCTCAATGACGGCCTGGGTTAACTGCCTGTTCAGAGGCAGAACGACAGATTTGTATCTTGTCAGCTCGGGGGTTTGAACTTGCAACCTTCCAGTTACCAGTCCAATACAATACAAGGGACTTCAAGTAACCTACATGAACTTGGAGCTCAGAAATACAAGTACTGGAATAGGCGTACATTGAAAATCAGACATTTCCTCAATCTGGTGCTTGAAAGGTTCTTGTAATTGTAGCCAATGTATAAATTCTCCTGCTCCCATAAAATGCGATTTCATTTTTGATCCGTTTTTGTAAGAGATTTGTACTTTCGTTTGAAGGGTGTTGCACTACTCTGTCGCGGTAAAACCGTGTGCGGTTATAATGACGACAACATTTAATGTTGGCTTCTTTTAATCATTCCATTTAAAAAAAAAAGGTTTTTGGTCACTTTCTCATCATAAAAACAGTAATAGGGAGATTCAAAAGGTGAGATTAATTCTATCACTATTCATGGTTTGTGTGCGCCTGAGTCGGCCAAAGGCTACAGAAAAATACACAATCGGCATGCATACAATCTATTTAAACAACGTCCACTTTATTCTCACATGTGAAACTGCATGAAAATCTTGTGTTTCAAACCATTTTCAAATGTTGATCCCAATGTCACACATTGGCCCAATTATTTATAGAAAGACCCATGTACAGTGCCTTCAGAAAGTATTCACGCCCCTTGACTTTTTCCACATTGTTATGTTACAAAGTGGGATTAAAATTGATTTAATTGTAATTTATCAACGATTTACACAAAATACTCAAATGTGAAAGAAAATGTTTAACATTTGTAAAAAAAATATATATATATTTAAAAAAATATATATATCTTGATTAGATAAGCATTCAAACCTCTAAGTCAATACATGTTAGAATTCCCTTTGGCAGCAATTACAGCTGTGAGTGTGACTTGGTCAAATCAAATTTTATTGATCACATACACATGGTTAGCAGATATTATTGCAAGTGTAGCGAAATGCTTATGCTTCTAGATCCGACAGTGCAGCAGTATCTAACAACTCCACAATACACACAGTCTAGTAAAAGAATGGGATAAGAATATATAAAATATATGAATATATGATATCAAGTCTGTAAGTAGGCAGCAGCCTCTGTGCTAATGATGGCTGTTGGAAAATTTCAGTTTGTCGGTGGTATGTATTCCGAGGAAATTAAAAAGGTTTTATTTTATTTCTACTTTCCACCTTCTCCACTGCTGTCCCGTCGATGTGGATGGGGGGGTGCTCCCTTTGCTGTCATGGGTGAAAAGGGAGTACAGGAGGGGACTGAGAACGCACCCTTGTGGGGTCCCAGTGTTGAGGATCAGCGGAGTGGAGATGTTGTTAACTATCTTCACCACCTGGAGGGCGGCACGCCAGGAAGTCCAGGACCCAGTTGCACAGGGCAGGGTCAAGACCCAGGGACTCAAGCTTAAATTTGTATTTTATTTAACTAGGCAAGTTAGCTAAGAACAAATTCTTACTTACAACACTGGGACAATTGTGTGCCGCCCTATTGGATGAGGAGTTGAGGGTACTATGGTGTTGAATGCTGAGCTGTAGTCAATGAACAAAATTCTTACATAGGTATTCCACTTGTCCAGATGTGATAGGGCAGTGCGATGGCATCGTCTGTGGACCTATTGTAGTAAGTAAGTTAAAGTGGGTCTAGGGTGACTGGTAGGGTGGAGGTGATGTGATCCTTGACTAGTCTCTCAAAGCACTTCATGATGACGGATGTGAGTGCCACGGGGCACTAGTCATTTAGTTCAGTTACCTTGGCTTTCTTGGGAATGGGAACAATGGTGGCCATCTTGAAGCATGGGGGGGACAGGAGACTGGGATAGGGATTGATTGAATATGTCCGTAAACACACCAGCCTGTCAGCGCATGCTCTGAGAACGCGGCTAGGGATGCTGTCTGGGCCGGCAGCCTTGCGAGGGTTAACACGTTTAAATGTTTTACTCACGTCAGCTCAGTCTTTGGTAATGGGCCGCGTCAGTAGCACTATGTTGTCTTCAAAGCCCTCAAAGAAGTTGTTTAATTTGTCTGGAAGTTGTGAGGGGGGACCCAGGTGCAGAGAAGAGACCAGACAAGGAATCAGTGGTTAAGGATAAGCATAATACTTTACTGAGAAACAGTCACCGCAGGATCACAGTACACTTGAAACACAAACACTAAGTCTCAAAAACTCACTCAGGAAACAACCACCGCACATGGTAAACAATTGACGCTTCTGCCAAGGACAACAGAAAACACACCTCTTTTAACAGGGAAATCATCATGCGTATATAGGACACAACTGAGTGTCGTTAATGTCTCTGGTGGAACCATGACAGTGAGTCTTTCTGGGTAAGTCTCTAAGAGCTTTCCACACCTGAATTGTGCAACATTTGCCCATTATTCATTCCAAAATGTTTCAATCTCTGTCAAATTGGTTGTTGATCATTTCTAGACAAATATTTTCAGGTTCTGCCATAGATTTTCAAGCTGATTTAAGTCACAAGTGTAACTAGGTCACTCAGGAACATTCAATGACGTCTTGGTAAGCAACTCCAGTGTATATTTGTGTCACACCCTCATCTGTTTCACATGTCTTTGTGATTGTCTCCACCCCCCTCCAAGTACGCCCATCTTCCCCATTATCCCATGTGTATTTATACTGGTGTTCTCTGTTTGTCTGTTGCCAGGTCGTCTTGTTTATCAAGTCAACCAGCGGTTTTTGTATCAGCTCCTGTTTTCCCCAAGTCTCTCTTTTCTCGTCCTCCTGGTTTTGACCCTGAGCCCGCCCCCCTGATCCCTCTGCCTGCCCCTGGCCCTGCCTGCAGTCCTGTACCTTTGCCCAGTCTCTGGATTACCGACCTCTGCCTGACCTGGCCCTGAGCCTGCCTGCCGTACTGTACCTTTGCTCTTGTTGCTGTAATAAACATTGTTACTTCGACACAATCTACTTCCTGGTCTTACCTTTATCCTGGTCATTTGGCCTTGTGTTTTAGGTTATTGTCTTGCTGAAAGGTTAATTTGTCTTCCAGTGTCTGTTGGAAAGCAGACTGAACCAGTTTTTCCTACAGGATTTTGCCTGTGATTAGCTCTATTCCGTTTCTTTTTATCATAAATACCACCCTAGTGACAAGCATACCCATAACATGATGCAACCATACCATGTCAGCTTTTTTTTCCTCCTACGCATCTACCAATAGGTGCCCTTCTTTGCAAGGCATTGGAAAACTTCCCTGGTCTTTGTAGTTTAATCTGTGTTCAATGCTCGACTGAGGGACCTTACAGATAATTGTATGTGTGGGGTACTGAGATGAGGCAGTCATTCAAAAAATCCTGTTAAACACTATTATTGCACAGAGAGCAACTTATGTGACTTGTTAATCAAATTTGTACTCCTGAACTTAATTAGGCTTGCCATAACAAAGGGTTTAATACTTATTGACTCAAGACATTTCAGGTTTTCATTTTTAATTCATTAAAATGTCAAAAGACATAAATCACTTTGACATTATTATTTACATTATATGGTATATATTGTGGGGTATATAGTGTATCTGTATATTATGGGGTATTGCCAGTGACAAAAAAAAGGGCACTTGCCCAGGGCCTGACCTCCAGGGGGGCCCCATTGATTTTCTCCACTCAGATATCATATTAACATGGCATAAATCATGGCAAAATGTGTAGAATTTCAAAAAAATAGCTTTAAACTGCTCAAATGTATCTCCACCCCATGCTAAAATGCAAAAACTCCAACATTTTCTCAACTCCCATGTCAAAATGTGTAGAACTGAAGGAAATCTACTTTAAATTAAAAAAAAATATATATATATATATATATATATATATTCGCCTTAGGGCCCCCAAAAGCCTAGTGCCGGCCCTGCATCGATAGCTCTTGATTAAATTTCTCCAGACCCAATCCCTCAGTGTTTTACTGAAACGGGCGATAAAACGCGTTGTTATTGTTTCTACTGTTGATTGCGGCTTTAAACCATACATTCATATTGATTTAGATTTATGATTTGGGTTATTGAAAGTAACCCTATTAATAGCCAATCACACAAACGTAAAAACATGATAGCAACATCTATCCTATCTAATGTGACAACTGCTTCGGTCATGCATGAGAACGACACAAGCAAATTAGAACATTCTGACTACGTCGAGGAAACTGACTAATGCATTATGCATTACTTCAAAATCAGCCACAGCAGCCATTTCCGTTATCTGCGTAGGTGGGTTGGTTTAGAACTTCACCCTGATCTAATCTTACCTGTTTTGGCTTTAATGTTGGCCCTCAAAAGGTCCCCACTTGAAAGGTGTATTAATCCGAAAGTTTTTACTATGCGCCCCGACACAGTGCCTTTCCCCGAGCCCGGAGGTCCCATGATAACCGCCCGGAATATCCTTTGTAGAAGCATTTTCCAATGTTGTGTTAATGTTGTAACCACCATATAAAGACCAGTATTGTCCTTCCAATGAAACTGTTATTTGTGCATTTACACAAGGAAACTTCCGCTCAAGCGGCCTTGGATGTCTAAGACTTTCCACTGTGCGCAATCGTGCAATCGCCTACTGTGGGCGTCTCCTACAGTAGTCTTAGCTTGTCCCTTCAAATGAGCCTTTTTTTCCTGAAAACCTTCACGCGGATAGAGGAGAAGGTAGTTCTTAATGAGAAAACAGCTTCGACTGGTTGCATGGCTGGCTGCGCTGCACCGAGGGCATGTGAGGACGCTTCAAATCCACACATCACATCCATCAAGACCAATGATGAACAATATAAACCAATGACAGTGAAATAAACCCTGGATTCATAGCCGCAGAAGTAAGGGTGCTGAGGGTACTGCAGCACCCACTGATAAATCAAGTTTATACTTATATATTATATATAAAGACATTTTAATTTTAAAAAATAAAGACAAAAATCCACCAAATTAGTGCACTAGGCCTTTATTACTCCTGTTTTAGCAGAGACAAATACTTATCAGACAAAAATGTTATGCAGCAGTGCAGTTAAAGATAAATAAACAATTATAATAGAAATGAGGAATAGGCCTAAATACACAATGAATGGCGATTAACAATAATGAGTCAAAATAACATGGCTATATACAGGGAGTACCAGTACAGAATCGATGTGCAGGGGTACGAGGTAATTGAGGTAGCTATGTACATTTAGGTAGGGGTAGACAACAGTGACTAGACAACATGATAGATAATAGACAGTGTGTGTGGGTGTATGTAGTATGTGGATGTGTGTTTTGGGGTGTCAGTGTAAGTATGTGGGAGTGTGTGGGTTGAGTTCAGTGTGTGGGTCGAGTTCAGTGTGTGTGTGCATAGTCAGTACAAGCGAGTTAGTGCAAAAAAAGGGTCAGTGCAGGTAGTCCGGGTAACATTTACATTTAAGTCATTTAGCAGACGCTCTTATCATTTACATTACATTTAAGTCATTTAGCAGACGCTCTTATCCAGAGCGACTTACAAATTGGTGAATTCACCTTCTGACATCCAGTGGAACATTAGCTATTTAGAAGTCTTACTTAGAAGTCTTATTTAGAAGTCTTATTTAAAATAATCTTATTTAGAATAATCTTATTTAGAAGTCTTATTTAGAATAATCTTATTTAGAAGTCTTATTTAGAAGCGTTATTTAGCAGTCTTATTTAGAAGTCTTATTTAGAAGTGTTATTTAGAACTCTTATTTAGAAGTGTTATTTAGCAGTCTTATTTAGAAGTCTTATTTAGAAGTGTTATTTAGAAGTGTTATTTAGAACTCTTATTTAGAAGTGTTATTTAGAAGTGTTATTTAGAACTCTTATTTAGAAGTGTTATTTAGAAGTCTTATTTAGAAGTCTTATGCCCTGGGGGGTAGAAGATGTTCAGGGTCCTGTTGGTTCCAGACTTAGTGCACTGGTACCGCTTGCTGTGCGGTAGCAGAGAGAACAGTCTATGGCTTGGGTGGATGGAGTCTTTGACATTTTTTGGGGGCCTCTCTCTGACACCAGGGAGCTCGACCCGCATAGATGGAAACAGAAAAGTCTGAGCCTTTTGGGTAAAACACTGGGGTAAATCTATCCCATTCATAGACGCTAACTACCTTTAGCATCTATTCCTGATGGTATCTTCTGTCCGGGGGAGTTTTGTTCTGAACGTTAACACGCATCGCTTGCGGTACGGTTTTGGAAACATCTTTTATATCAGCGAGAAATAATAACAAAAAAATGTACAAATTTAAATTACAACACACCTTTATAGGGTTAGTGTTCCCACACGGTGATATCTCCATGTTACAGCGTTTGTTTACGGAAGACAGAGGCTACTACCTGTGCTAATTACCTGTGCTAATTACCTATCTAAAGTGCTTGAAGTGTAGTTTGTCGGCTGGAGGCACACAACCTGATGGATCTGTGCAAACCTGCTACAGTAAGTGTATATGTTTAATTTTTACTGATTTTTTGTGGATATGAAAGATAAGTTCCATATGTTTCAAAAACCATATCGCAACCGATGATTATTGAAGTTTCTAAATGTCAAAACATTGCTTATTAAAGCTGAGAATCCTTGGGATAAGACAGAATGCTTTGTTTAATAATGTGTTGGGTTTTCAAGAACAATGGAATATCCTGTATGTAAATGTGCCATAAGGGTATGTGTTTTTTTTTACATAGGCTTTTAGTTTAACCAAAGACCCTTTGGACAGAGAATAAATGAATAATTGAATAATTACTGATATTTACCCACGGTCAAAATGTTTCTCATCACAGTGTGATGTATTTCTGTCACAGTGTGAGCCATTAACCCTCTCTGACTGAACTTTGTGTCCTGTGGTGTTCCATAAAGCTCGAGATAACGGGTTTAAAGCAATGCTAGGGCGCCATCTGGTGGTTAATACGAATACCACGTTTAAAATGCCATTTATGTCCCTCGTGGCGTCCCGTAGTTAACCCTTTACTCTCTTGACTCCCCATATTGAACACACGTGTGGAAATAACAACAGCATGGCAAGCCAGGGACTCATTTACGATGGTTGTAATTTTTTCAGACAACGACTAGTGTTGTCAACTCTAAGTGGCAAAAGAGTCAAAATCAGAAACATACGATCTAAAGACGATAACCCAGGACTTAGAGGTAAGTGGACTGCAAAACACCAATGTGGCGTCGCATTATTACATATGGCTAGCATTACCTAGCTAGCTGTTACTACGCAGTTAAAGTTCATCCATTCCAACACGCCCAAGTAGACTGAATTGTTGCTTTTTGGCACAAAAGCCATATAACTTAATCAACCAGCTAAGTTATTGGACAACATCTAATGCATGATACAGTAGGACCATAGCTACATAACAATGAATATTCATGTGATCCTTTTTGAGGGTTTTGTTAGTTAACATTAGCTAGGCAGCAGTCACTACCCAGCTAGCATTTATGTTCAACCAAAAATACGAACACTCCTTTGGTTCAGCTCTATAGAAAATAATGCTTCTATAAACACACACCCTTAATTCTGCAAAATATCCCATAGCTGTTTGTAGACAGTCAAGTAAATGCTGCATGTGCCTAATAAATAGATAAGGTTGTTATTGGGGTTGAGCACACTTATTGACAATTTTTTTTGTGTATGTTCTAGATTTTGAAGCCAGCTTCATCCGGCTTCTGGACAAGGTAACCAATGGGACCAGAATAGAAATCAACCAAACAGGTAAACCATGGGCAGATGGATACACAGACCCCAGCGTCTGTTGTGCTCACTACTGAATTCCAATGTCATTGGGTTTGTTTGTACTCTGCAGTCACCTAACTTTTGAATGCATGATGCATGCATATACACCAAACTGTCCTTGGCAGGACCTCAGTTTTACACACACTTCAGTTGTTGTCGTCGACACACACAGGTCAGCACATGTTTGAAGGGGCAAGTTATTGACAGTGGGAAAACAGGAAGGAACTCATCAGCCCTTCCAGGAGAATGAACATGGTATTACTGAAAACAGGTCATATTTTGTAATCCTGAGCCTGATTTTCTTTTCTGGTTGTAACATGAATGTTGCAGTTCAGCTCTTGAATGTTTTTTTATGTTGCGAAATGTTTCCATATGTTTTGGAGACCATGGCGCCGCGGCACCCCCGACAGTGTCATTGATGTTGGAACGCAGCATTTGCGAGGCGTGATATGCACATGCTAGCGTGGGTGTAGTTGCATATGTTTACATGCTCCGAATGTCTGCTTTTGATGTTGTTCCTAGGCGTTTCTGCGTCCATTTTTCAACTCCTTAGACCCAGAGACCAGGCAGGCCAGACTGATATTCCTGTCCTGGGCCATGTTCATAAGGGCATATCGTAGCAGGGCACACTGCAACAGAAAACAACAATCTGTGCTTCCATTGGACAACTGTATGTACTACCATCCAGTTTGAAAACATTCTTTCCGCACTGAAAACAACCCTCTTCTCTCTCTGCCCTGTAGGTACGGTGCTGTTCTACCAGCCGGGCCTGCTCTATGGTGGTGTGGTGGAACATGAGTGTAACACCCAGCGCTCTGTGGGTTACTACCTGGAAGCGCTACTCATGCTGGCTCCCTTCATGAAGAACCCTCTGAAGGCTGTGCTGAAGGGGGTCACCAATGACCCTACTGACCCCTCGGTAAGACCCATGTTCCCTTTCTTATATATACATGTGAAGCGGCTGGCTAAGGGGCAGTTAAAAAGTTTTGTGGGGAGGGGGAGTGGTCCAAAATAGCAGAGGATTGACAAACGTATTTATTTATTTTTGCTTTGTGTGGGTGTTTTTTAAATATATTCATTGGGCACAGGGGAAGGTAATGTGTGTTTTCCCTGATTTACATTCACCTTTTTGCAAGTTTTACCATATTATTTCTTCCACCCTAGCCACATTTCCTCATCTGCTTGCAGAATAAGGTGTTTTGGCACTTCCCTTATGCACTACGCTTTTCCCTCGCGCTAACAATACCACCGGTCAATATCGTCTGACTGTCTATCCTGCCCTCTATCCACCATTCATGGTGACAATAGTGGTAGGTGGATAATTTGTCCAGAACTGCAATAGGCTTATTAGCAGTCTTATCCCGCATGTGGCGGGTCATCATTCTCTCAAGTCGTCCTTTCCAGCAGCCTAACCCCCTTGCATCCCACTGCTGGATTGTTTCTGGTTCTAAGTAGGGTTGGTCCTGGTCGGTCCCTGGATGGAAGACCAGATGCTACTGGAAGTAGTGTTGGAGGGCCAGTAGGAGGCACCCTTCCTTCGGGTCAAAAAAAAAAACATCCCAAATGCCCCAGGGCAGTGATTGGGGACATTGCCCTGTGTAGGGTGCCGTCTTACGGATGGGGTGTTTACTAAATATGTGGTCACTAAATATCGCGTGGCACTTATCGTAAGATTAGGGGTGTTAACCTCAGTGTCCTGGCTAAATTCCCAATCTTTCCCTAATACCTTTTTTTGTTCATTTTCTTTTCACTACTACTACTCGCTGTTTATTATCTACGAATAGTCCCTTTGCCCCTGCCCACAGTACATGTACAAATGACCTTGACTAACCTGTACCCCCGCACATTGACTCAGTACCGGTACCCCCTGTATATAGCCTCGTTATTGTTACTTTTTATTACATTTTTTTTAACTTTAGTGTATTTAGTAAATATTTCCTTAACTGTATTTCTTTAACTGCGTTGTTGGTTAGGGGCTCATAAGTAAGCATTTCACGGTAAGGTCTACATCTGTTGTATTCGGCGCATGTGACAAATAACATTTTATTGGATTTGATACCATCATGCCCAGCTTCCAATTGGTTCATCCATCCCTCCTTCCTCTCCCCTGTAACTATTCCGCTGGTCATTGCTGTAAACGAGTGTTTTCTCAGTCAACTTATCTGGTAAAAATATATAATAATGTCTCTGCCTTTACCATCCAAGCATCTATTCCTCGTACTTCTAGAACATTTCAATATAGCCAAAATATTTAACATTTAAAGTGTATTACCTTTTTATGTTTGGCATAAACACAACCAGTGACAATGTTTTAATCTGATTAGGCTACTTCAAAAGTCTCCTGTTTGTTTCCAACATTAGGGTAGTTTTCCTAAAGAAGTTAAATCCGCTATGTGTTTTGTTTCCTTGCCACGATATTAATGAGTATCGCCATACTGCTATGTTTCCATTTACTTGTCCAGTGAGTTTTTTGTTGTTGTAGACATTTAGAAAGTTCGCATAGAAAATAGATGCAACAATTGCCTGCTAGGTTGCGTTTCCATTTAACTATCTTGAAAAACCGCTGGACATAATGACGTCGCACTTTAAACAAGTTTTCGCTAAAACTTAATGTCGAGTCAATGTAGGGGTTGAAGTGTTTCCATTACCTATTTAGGGCAACTGCGCATCAATAAATTGGCGGCAGCCTATATGCCCAAACGCCTATCTTGTTTCATGCCTCGAGTAGCCTGTGAAAGCCAGCATGGATAGAATGCAATAATTGACTAATATTAAAATAATTCTCATGTGCTGATGTATCGCCACAGTCCGTGCCATGGTGAAACTTGCACTCCTTTAGATCTGAAATGATTGGATGGTTTCAACTTGCTGGCGTTTTGGGCGTTCTTAAAAGTCAGGTCGGGACAATCAGTGTCCTGTAAAGAAGCCTGGTTTTTATAGTTGGGGGGGGGGGGGGGGTGATTTTGCAAACAGTAGGCATTTAGATTTAAAAGTGGAGCTAATGATGACATTGCGTGCCCTGCGTACCTTCAAACTTATTCTGCAATCATCATTTATTCGAAACACCTTGTCCCAATAATGTTAGCCAAAAGAAAGATCCACCCCTGTCGAACGAATACAAATGTTGTCGATCTTTAGAAAATGTCTCCTATCTGCTGTTTCCATTTTATAGTACCGTTCAAAAGTTTGGCGTCTCTTAGAAATGCCCTTGTTTTGAAAGAAAACACATTTTTGTCCATTATAACAATATCAAATGGATCAGGAATACAGTGTACTTAAATAACTATTGTAGCTGGAAACAGCTTTTGCATTTTTAAAAATGGAATATCTACATGGGTGTACAGAGGCCCATTTATCAGCAACCATCACCCCTGTGTTCCAATGGCACGTTGTGTTAGCTAATCCAAGTTTATCGTTTTAGAAGGCTAATTGATCATTAGAAAACCCTTTTGCAATTATGTTAGCACAGCTGAAAACTGTTGTGCTAGTTAAAGAAGCAATGAAACTGGCTCTTTAGACTAGTTGTGTATCAGGAGTATCAGCATTTGTGGGTTTGATTACAGGCTCAAAATGACCAGAAACAAAGAACTTAGCGAATTTCTGACATGCACTTTGAACATGTTAGAATAACTGTCCACGTTTACTTTTCCTCTGCCAACAAGACGAGTAACGAACAGCGAAATCACTAGCCTATGTCAATCTGCTATAGTCGAAAACTTTAAGCTACCTGTGATATTGGTCAGCTTGTCGATAAAGTAATAGCCTATTCCCAACAGACTCTGGGACAGTCGTGGGACAATGGATCCCAAATTCATATAACCAGTAGGTGTAGGTTACATCAAAATGTAAAAAGGGATGTCTGATACAACAAATCAGAACGTTTAGCTTAAAATGTTGATAAACTATAATTTCTTCACATAAGTGCAGCAATGCGCACAAGGCAGTAGGCTATGCGTGAATGTTCCATAATGCAATTAGCTGGGAAACACTGTTGTCAAAAGGGCACTACGTATGTGAGCGGTTTCATGTGACAGAGATTAAAATATCCGTTTGAAATTTAGAAAGAGAGGAGATCTAATGGGCTACTTTGATGCAAGTAAGACATGCGTCATAATATGTATTAAAACGTTCTGGTTTCAAACAACTAAGTATATGTTTTCCAGTTCATTGCAAAGTGGTGTGTGACGCGCTGATGAAGCCTTCCTTCCATGTCCATTTGATGCAGCGTTCAAAAGAATACACTGAAGTCGGAGAGTTCAGACTTCAAGACAACTGGGGGGGAAACAAGCTCCGACTGGGGACGAATCGCTTTGAACCGTCATCCAACTCGGAATTCCAATTCGGGCCTCTTTCTAGAGGTCTGGCTTTTTGACCTGAAGATTACTAACTTCATGATTTGACCTAGTATTTTTTTAGAGTTCCCAGTTGTAATGAAAAGCACCATAAGATGCTGTCACTTAGCATCAAAATATAAAAAAATTGGAAATCCGCTAGGGGAAATCCTCTCGGTCACACATGCTGAATGGAGACGTGCTCGTAAACGTTGTATAAGTGGAAAACCAAACCTCTTCTCTCGCCCTTTCTTTCAGGTTGACCAACTCAAGTATACGTCCATTCCTGTGATGAAGAGGTTTGGGATTGATGGAGAGGGGCTGGAACTGAAGGTGAGGCTTTTAGAGCACATTCTTAGCATTACTGTGTATGGGTTTACCTGTCTTCATATGACATACAGTATAACTGCTATCTTTGTCTGGGACTCTTCGTTGGTATGTGGTGGAATGTGTTATTGGTATAATGTTTTATAATATTTTTTTTGTTGAGACTTTTTTTGCAACTTGCCAGGCTTTTGGAAGAATTGATTCTGAATGATTTTACCTGGTTAAATAAATAAAGACGATTGTGTTTCCTGTGTCCAGGTAGTGAAAAGGGGGATGGCTCCAGGTGGGGGAGGCGAGGTACTGTTTACGTGTCCCGTTCGCAAGACTCTCCGTCCCGTCCAACTGTCAGAGCCTGGCAAGATCAAGCGGATCAGAGGAATAGCGTATCTTTTTCAGTCTCTTAATTAAATGTTTTGAATCTTTTGTCCTTTCTCTTATGGTGTTGTTGAGAGTCTTGACACCAGCAAAATGTATGGAAGTTAGGTCTTTTTGTCTTTGTTTAAGTTCTTGTATTTTTCTGTCATTGTCACCTTGCTTTACCTGGCTCATATAACACAACTTTATTGATCCGTTATACGGAGACAACCGAAATTGTTACACACCTTGACATTGGTCGTACAGATACTCTGTTAGAGTCTCTCCACAGATGGCCAACAGAATAGTGGACTCTGCCAGAAGCATACTGAATAAATTCATTCCTGATATCTACATCTACACAGACCACATGAAGGGGGACAAGTCTGGAAAGTAAGTCATCTCCCAGCCTGTGTCATATTCATTCGTCCATAGCGTAGGAAAACGAAGGTAAACCCTCTCCGTTTCAGCCAACCGTGGTCTTTCTCTGGGGCTGTGACTTTGGCCACTAGATGGGGCTATAGTTAAGAAACGCTGGAAGATTTACTTTTCAAGAAAAGAGGCTGCAAACTACTCAACTAGGGATGTTAATCGGCTAGCTGCCGAAAATACATTTGACCGGTCATGCTTATTGGTCTATAGGTTAATTTGCATAGTTTAGTGGAATGAAATTGGACCGTGTGTATTTTTGTTAGTTCGTCTAGTATCTTATTTATCGCATGCACACCAGACGGTGGAAATTCAGTGGAATAATATCACCTGTCGGAACAGCGAGAGCGGCAGCCGATTGCTGCTGGCGTGAAACGTGTTCTTATAAGCCCAGTCATTGCGCAACAATTCAAAATGCATGTTAAAAGTAGTTTTGATGGCCTTGACGAAAAGGAGGATCCCAGCTTTCTATTGATATCATTTTTTATTTTTCAACTCCTAATTGAAGCCCGTCCTGCATTCGAGTGCCTAGTCAATACGTTTGGCAGGCTATCGGCATGTTATCTGTCACCGTGCAATTAGAGGCAGTGCATTTTTTAAACATATACTTAACTGTTTGAAACCTGTAAGTTTTACTTCAAATTATGAGACGATGTCTTACCTGCTTCAAAGTAGCCTAGCCAAAATCCAACCATAGAAACATGGAGGCAATTATTTTATAAGGACTTCCTCATATGCCATTGAAAACAGGATTTCTCTCCCGTTCTATTGGTTTTCATATCAACTTTCTTTCGTTGTCCAGAAGCCAAAGGCACAATCCTAGTAATATTATCAACCTAGCCACCGCATCGTTCGATTCACCCTCTAAATTCCTAACGGAGCTTTTCATCTCTGTCACACGTGGAACCACTCGCATCAGGTGTGCTGTTTAGAACTTTGTTTTCCAGTGAATTGCATTTTGGTAAATGTTTTACATTGTCTGCATCAATAGTAGTTGTTAAATAATATACACTACATGGCCAAAAGTATGTGGACACCTGCTCACCTGCAGTCCCGTTCTGTAATCTTGTGTGGCCTACCACTTTGCGGCTGAGCCGTTGGCTTCCCTAGACGTTTCACTCCACACAAACAACACCTACAATTGACCAAAATGTGCATCACTAATCAAAATTGATTAACAATGTTCCCTTTTGATGATCTTAGTTTTCACTGCTTAATCAACAGCCAAAGCATACATTTCTGATGAGGCACAATCTGTTTATCATAGGAAACATCAGTCATGTTGATCACTCGTGCTGAGCGATTTATAATAGTTTTTTGATTTGGGTTATAAATTATTATTTTTTTACATTTAAATGCATTGTGGGTTGAATGCTGTAACAATACAGAATAAAATGATTATGAAGTCCCATGATGGTAGTGACTGCCCAGTACTGCTTATCACTTATTAACCATAATTTATTCACATTACTTTAGTAAAATGTTTTTGTTGTGTATATTACATTTGTTTTAGGCCTATTTGATGTCTTGGAACGAAATAGGAAAGTCCTCATCTCTATAGAGCTGCTGACTATGCTTTCTGACAAACACTATTTTAGTAGTTCTTAACGTAAATAAGGCATACGTTTATGACTGCTGAATACCAACTATCGATCTGAGATCATGTATTTTTGGGTAGAGGCACCTCACGAAACAACTGCTCTCTCCCTCGCGATTGTGCATTTTTTTTGGCCCTTCTCTCAGACCAGCAGGTGCGGATTATGGTCATAGATTATGGTCATTGTAGTTAATTACCACATTTTCTGCGTTAAACTAGGTAGAAAATTGTAGGATCTGATTAATCTAGAGAAACTGCGCGTTGCGCGCAGAAAAAGATGGTATGGAATGGAATTACGATAATGGAACAGATGTCGGGTCAGTTCGTTTTAAAAATGGGAAAATCACAGAAATGTTGGTTAATCACTCAGCGCTAATGGTCGCACTAACAAAAGTGGTTCTAGTCCACTTCAAGGTTCAAGGGTACTGTTTCGAGTAGCAAATAGTAGCTAGCGTTTCACTTAGTGACGCATACACGCATTGATAAGGTTGTTTTCCCCAGAAAACCGTTCAATCACGGCCGATTTCTCTCCCTCAGGTCTCCGGGCTTTGGCCTGACCTTGGTGGCTGAGACCCTGAACGGGACGTTCCTTAGTGCAGAGCAGGTGTCCACCCCCCAGGGGCAGGGAGACCCTGTGCTGCCTGAGGACCTGGGAAGAAACTGTGCCAAGCTACTGCTGGAGGAGATCTACAGGGTGGGTGACACACACACACACAATCAATCGAAACCCAAGCCAAACGGCGTGGTGCACTTTTAAAAAAAACACATTTTAAAGACATTTTAGTAATTTAGCCGACGCTCTTATCCTGAGTGGTCCCACCCGGGAATCGAACCCGCAACCCTGGTGTTGCAAGCGCCATGCTCTACTAGCTGAGCCACTCAGGACTCCTGTCAAACGTGTTTTAAATCGACTTGTAGCCCTCAAGTCAAGTTGAAGCTCTTGTTGACTTTAAATGTACTATTTAACCATTTATTTAACCATAAGGTCCCATGGAGATCAGAAGACCTTTTTCCCAAGGGACACCTGGGCTATCATGTCTAACTGTCATTACAGCGGTTGAGTACATACCGGACATTAAGTGTCTGGACTTGTTAATTCACACATTCAAATCACCATCTGTTTTAAGGCTAAATGTTTGCTATTCTCAGTGTGCGGTATTTACCCTCAGTGACACAAACAGACTATCATGTCTAACGGTCATTACAGCTGTTGAGTACATACCAGACATACCAGACACGTTTACTCTCACAGAGCGAGTGAGACATCCGTCTCTCAGAGTTCAGACTCGGCTCATCGTTACAGGGAATGTGGGTAAACAGGCAGGACACTGTTTGTTTACATGTTGTGATTGAGTCAAGCCCTCAACTGTGTTACAGAGACGTATGTGTCTGACAGACCCTAATGTGCTGTGGACATCTGGGCCCGTATTTGCGAAGCGTCTCAGAGTAGCAGTGCTCATCTTGGATCAGGTTCCCCCTCTAAATCATTATGATTTAAAAGACTAAACAGATCCTAGATCAACACTCCTTCATGATGCTTTGTGAAAATGAGCCTTGACTTGTATGAGATTACCCGTGCCTGGTCAGTTTTTACGCACGAGTCAGAGACACAAAAAATCTGTTGTCTGTTATGTCAGTCTGTCTATAAAGTGACTGTACCAATCTAGACAACATTACACTGCAGTGCTTTATGTAGCGAGAGTGATTTTATAGTTGATAGTTTCATGAATAAATATGTTCCACGTCTTTAACCAGCGCAATTCTAGAAGTGTTAATGTTGGGTAAGTGGTTAAGGCGATGGATTATAAATTGTGAATGTTATCTATAAGTGGTAATATGATAACGATGTCATGCAAAACTCGCCTCACGTCTTTGAGAACGCACTCCCCCAAAGAAAAAGGCACTTTATCAAAAAAAAGCAGCGGAGTCTGTGACTTCACTTTTCTCCTCCTGACTCACACTGGTCACCCCCTTTCATAAGAGCATGTGAATCCAGTTAGCCAGAAGAATTTGATGATTTGTTTTGAATGGTGAATATTGTTGCTCACTTCTCTACTAAGCTAGGCCCGTGGAGAGCGACTGCTTCAATCTCCTCATTGGCCAAGAGGAGGGAAGGGTAAGACTAGGAGATAGAAGAGTCACACTGGTGTCTCCTGGGAATGGTTGTTTGAAGCATATAAGGGTGGTTGAGTTTCTTTTGGAGGACATGCGATGCACACCTGTGTTTGTTCAGTGGCTAATCAGTAGTGCTGGCTGGCAGGCAGGCAGGCAAGCAGCAAGCGTAGTGGTCGTAGTAAACGGGAGATATGTTTTGGAGTGCCTGGTGAGATGAGGGACAAGGAGAGCGGCTGTAAGTAGTGGTCTTTTAATATTTGAATAGTTATTCATCTCTTTTAGAGTTGAAATCAATACAATGCATTTGGCAAATTGTTAAATATGAAATTAAGTAGGTACACTTGAACCTCTCGCTTTTAGATGATTTGATAGTATTTGTCCAGTAACTCACCCATATGTTACCTTAATGTCAGAATGTCTTGGTGCATGGTGACAAACAAGCATGATGTCAGCCTTTTTAAACTTCATATTCTGTGTGGTTCAGAGGCAGGCTACGCCTACGCATCCTAGATAGTGGATTGTAGCACTCCCTTTCCTTCTTCAAAATATTAGGAAAAATCATTCAAGGTATTTTTCTGGACCGAGGTTAATATAATTCAATTTGCCATTTCTTTTCCACCAGTTGATGAGATGCCAAATACACTGGGGTCTGAAATTATTGACACCGTTGATAAAGATGAGCAAAATTACTAAAATAAATAATACAAATGCTGAACTATATTGTATGCTTAAAAAAAGGGAAATGTATATTTTATACTAATACAATTCCTCTGAGAAATATATTTTGTTCAAGTAATTAAAACAATCTCAAAGGTATAGACTAAAATGGACATACCTGTTTTCAATCACCTCGCGAAGATAATGGCACTGAGGCTTTTTCTTCCCAATTACAATCTTGTCTCATCGCTGCGACTCCAACGGGCTCGGGAGATTCGAAGGTTGAGTCATGCGTCCTCCGAAACATGACTCGCCAAACCGCACTCTTTAACACCCACTCGCTTAACCCGGAAGCCAGCCACACCAATGTGTCGGAGGAAACACTGTTCAACTGACGACCAGAGTCAGCCTGCAGGCACCTGGGCCCGCCACAAGTAGTCGATAGAGCGCAAAAAAAAAAATAACGACATGGAATTCTAAGAAAATCGTGTCTTCTAAATTAACTAGTGTAGCCCACAGCCATATGGCATAGCCAGATCAGGGCCTAACATAAGAACAACTCAAGAGTATGCTTTTCTGTTCTTCTGAAATATAAATTTTCTTCACATCGTGTTTCTTTTAGACCTGTCTAAGATAAATGATGGATTTATTGTGATTGTGTAGGCTATATTAAATGGATTTATTAGACGTTTTAGAATGTGGAAGCCAGGAGATGCTAAACGTGTTTAGGTTAATTAACATTCAATTACCGCAAGACAGGCAGTTATTTGCTTGACAATCACCGGCTGACAAAATGTCATGACCACCACAGCCCTACCCATGATGCAATGTTACTGTTTTAAATGGTAGGTCCAGACCATGCCTTATATGATTTAAACATTTTATTCTATGTCCTTATTCTGTTACATTTTTCATCAGGGGTCAGGACATATCTTTCCTAGTCGGATCATCGGGTCAGACTGACTGTCTGGAGATTACAAACAGTGAATTGTTTGGAATCCCAGTAGTATCATGGAACACATAATGACTGGAGACAATGTTGCCTTAGGTATTTGAAAAACCAATTTCAGTGATTGAATCATATTCATGCTGATGTTGGACATAAAGAAGGCCACTGACACTGCATGCTCAACATAGCACGGGATTCACAGCCAGACTAGTCTCTCTGTCTAACCTCTGTGCTCTTCAGTAAATCGAAGATGTTGGGTTGGACAACTCTTTTCTTGTTTTCTAGGGTTGGGCAGCTCTGCTGTGTGCCCTGCAAGACTTTTACTGTGCGGCACCAGTCAAATTCAAACCATCTGTCACCTCATGTCGTCACCATCGACGATGGCTGTCAATTATCGTCGATAGACAATGCTATCGCCCAACCGTACTAAAATGTCATATGTCGAGAAGCTACAAGGGGATTGACAGGGATGATTGGACTGTAACCTTGTCTGTCTGAGTACTGAGTACACTTCAGTATTAGAGTTGGTGTATTTGTTGTCTCTACCATGTTAAGATTGTTCATGTTCCAAGTTGGGTTATGTCAATACTTATTTTTGAATAATAGAATGATCAGTGTAATCTGCTTTTTGTTATCTTCTAAGTAAGGCCGTGACGCCACATTCGGTCTTATCTTAGAGGGGATTGAGCTTTTTGGGACCTCTCCCCTTGTGACGTCGGTGTGTTATGTTGTTGTTTTTGATGCACTGACCCCCCCCCACTCTGCGCTCTCTCTTTCAGGGCGGCTGCATCGACTCAGCCAATCAAAGCCTGGCTCTCGTGTACATGACCTTGGGTCAACAAGATGTATCTAAAGTGCTGCTCGGCCACCTCTCTCCATACACGTAAGTTTATTTATATATATATATATATATATATTTTACAGTAAGCTGATAGGCAGGACCTGCGATCCAAAGTTCTCTCCTATAGCTGGAATATAAACCGACTGTGGTCAAACAAAAAGGTACTAACCTGATAGTGGAAAGCAAACAAGTTGTTATTTACAATAATTGTCATTTACGGTAAACCTTTGGCCATATTTTTGTTGAATCTTTTGTTTGATGATTTGTGCAAAACATTTAGGGTGAATGCTTCTGGTTCTTCTACAAACTTCAAAATAATGTTTTATTGGTACATCTGTTTTAATGTTGTATTTAATTATTTTATGAGAACATTTTGAGATGAAATCCAATCCATTAATATCCTACAAATGCGGTCGAGAATATTGGCCCCCTTGCACTTTCGAATGGAGCAACATTTTCTGATTTCTCTTTTCAAAACTGCTTGAATGGCTATTTTTTACCCTGTAGGCACCTGCAACTTACCACAGGTGAGAAATTACACAGTAAACAAGAATTTTCCTCCAACCAAATGAATTAATGTGTTGAATGATTTCGTCCAGGCCATTATTACTTTAAAGTGAAAATAATACATGTTTGTTTGGATCTAAAAAAAAAATGTATATAAAACAAATACACATGTGAACACAGTTTTACATTTCAATATATTTTAGAAGAAATAGTGAATTGTGCAAGTGTGACTTTATTTGACTGCATCTGTAGTAGAGAAAGTTAAGACTAAGCCATAAAGGTAAATAACTGGTATCCTTCTGTCTAACATTTGTACATGTGTGTTGACATTTGTACATGTTTGTCATTGTGTTTCGATCCCCTGATAGCATGGCAGTGATACTGTGGCTGTCGGGGACAACGGGTTCATCACTCCTTCTCACATAGGGTTTTTACCGGGCACATTCGCCCACGGTTGGCTCCATGTCAACTACAATTCCGAAAATATTGTTCCGTTTAGAAATGTCAATCATCGCTTTCAAACCGGTTTTCGAAACATATGCTGATATGCCCGTGATCAAAATCAAATCAAATGTTGTCACATGCGCCGAATACAACAGGTGTGGGCGTTACAGTGAAATGCTTACTTTACAAGCCCTTAACCAACAATGCAGTTTTAAGAAGATACTTTAAAAAAAGTAAGAGATAAGAATAACAAATGATTAAAGAGCCGCAGTAAATAACAATAGCGGGACTATATACAGGGGATGCTGGTACAGAGTCAATGTGCGAGGTCACTGGTGTTGAGGTAATATTTACATGTAGGTAGTTATTAAAGTGACTTTGCATAGATAATAACAGAGTAGCATCAGCATGGGGGGGGGGGGTGGCCATTTGATTAGATGTTCAAGAGTCTTATGGCTTGGGGGTAGAAGCTGTTTATAGAAGCCTCTTGGACCTAGATTTGTCGCTCCGGTACCGCTTGGTGTGCGGTAGCAGAGAGAACAATCTATGACTAGGGTGGCTGGAGTCTTTGACCATTTTTAGGGCTTTCCTCTGACACCGCCTGGTATGGAGGTCCTGGATGGCAGGAAGCTTGGCCCCAGTGATGCACTGGGCCGTACGCACTACCCTTCCCTATCAGCAAGAAAGAATCATTCAAACAAAAAATATACACTTTCTGTCACAGTTTTGCACCTTCATTTGACGAAATACACTTCCTCCCCAGTTACGCGTACACACACGTGTTCAGAGCAAAGCTCGATAGCAAATCAACAACAACAAAATCCATGGCAAAAATGAAAATGTGAAGCAGACCAAATTCTTTGGTCCTTTAAAAACCTGCTGTATGTAAAACAGTGTGCTATAGCTTGGAATATATTGACAGCATAATGATGTTTGCTTCCAACATTTTAGGGCTGTTTTCCTAAAGAAGCTAAATGCTTTGTGTTTTTTTCATTGCCGCAATACTGGTATCGTCCCGGCCCTAACCCTAAAAAGGTGTGTAGTAAAATGATTTCTCTCTGATATGAGTGCCGCAGCAGTCTTAGGCACTGCATCTCAGTACAAGAGGCGTCACTACAGTCCCTGGTTCGAATCCAGGCTGTATCACATCCGTCCGTGATTGGGAGTCCCATAGGGCGGGGTGCACAATTGGCCCAGCGTCGTCCGGGTTAGGCTGTCATTGTAAATAAGATTTGTTCTTAACTGACTTGCATAGTTAAATGAAAGATGCGTTAAGTTTTCAAAACCGTATCGCAAGGGATGCATTTTAACATTCAGAACAAGCATCAGGGATCTTTAAAAATTAAAAAAAAAAAAAAAAACTCCCCCGAACAGAAGATGCTATTGTCAATATGAAGGGTTCCAGTCCTCTCAGAGTATGAACTATGAACTGTCCATTTTCAGTTATCATGGTACCGGTGCTGTGTCCCTGTCAAGTACAGTACTATGATAACTGAAGATTGGCAGTGCCATCTCAATGGTTCTCTGATCTCCTTCTGAGGCAGCTAGGCAGGACTACAGCTCTCTGCTTTTTTTTTCTGTGAGTGTGGATCGTCCAATTTTGGAGTTCTCAGTATTGATGTTCTACAGTATGTTTGGACGGTCCATCCATTTCCTGTTTTGTGTGTATATGTTGTTGTGTATGGGTGATCATAAAGACCTTTGAGCTGTTGTTTGGTGTTTTTGAAGGCATTCCAAAGCACACACTGTCCTCGGTCAGTGCTTGTCCCCGGTCATCTACTCTGACATCACACACCGGGTCAGGGGCAGGGTTGCAAAATTTCGGGAATGTTTTGTTCCAGAATTCCAGATTTCCTGCTTATTCCCTCCTAATTTCAGGAATCCTCCAACCAGGATTTCGGGAAAAGAAGGGAATTTATTAAAAGTTCCTGGAATTCTGCTACCCTTGTCAGGGGTCACAGTGCTTCTCAGTATTCCAGTGTTTGATCTTCCCTCTGGCCTTTACAATCTTTTTCTAGGATGCTCTGGTGTTTTGTATTTGACTCTGTTGTAAAATAACAAATAATCTCCCTGAGGTTAGCCTGTCTTGTGTTGTACTGCTGTATTTGAGTAGCCCAACCCACCTAAACTCTCGCTCTCCTCTCAGGATTGAGTTCCTCAGACACATGAGAGACTTCTTCCAGATGATGTTCAAGATCGAGACTCAAAAACCATCGGAGGACGAGAGGAAAGGAGGAGACAAAGTACTGATGACCTGTGTTGGAGCCGGCTATACCAACATCAGCAAATCAATCAAATAAAGACTACAGTATGTTTCTACCTGTGTCGTCCTTGAATTGCGGTGGTGTTTGGATAAATCATTTTTTTTCTAGATTTTTATTTAAATGTATTTGGGCACGTTCTAAATCAACTGTCAGCTTAATGATTTTAAATAATTTTTGCCATTTGGATAACATTGTGCAGTAGGAGTAGTAACACCAATAAGACATTTTATGTTGAGGATATTTGTAAATGGAGGTCACATGCTCAAATCGAAGGTCACGATTAACCCTTAAATGATGTGATCAATAATGTTGCTCACAAGGTTATTTCCCATTTAAATTGACTAACACCAAGTGAGTTTTGGGATTTAAACTCACCAAATTATCAATGGTATCCTCAAATTGATGACGTACTAAAAAGGTTTCTTTAATAGGCTCCTTCCCTGAGAAATTTGCCACTGGTGGGAATACTCAAGGAACTTATCTTAGAATTTCAAGGCAGTAACCCCAATTACATATTACTGAGGGACAGACATTATACAATACGTATTTTAATAGTCTGTTATTGATCGAGACAATATATTAAATACATTTGTTCACTTTCTTTCAAAATAATAGATACCTCGAATTCCCCAAAACATGTCATTACAACATTACTCATCACTACTGGAACAAGCCAATTTGCATACTCAAAGTAGATTTAAACAATACATAAACTAGGTTTTGCATTATGTTGATCATTGAGAAACGGTTCAATATTAACAGAACCATTTATGATGTGTAACTATGTGTTTTTGTATGGTTGCAATGGATCTAATTAAAATACGGGAATCTGTAGGATTTCCTCTTGAGCATGAATTATGACCACATTTCCACTGTGTTCATAAATTCAGTGTTCATTCTATATAGCTGAGCAGCTCAAATAGAACTCTTATCGGTCTTTAAATCTACACCACAGATACCATGTTGAACAAACGTGCATCATTGACAAATCATTTTAATTCTTGTCTTCTTGCCAAATAATGACATCACAGGGTGCACAAAACATTAAGAACACCTTCATTTTGAGTTGCACCTCCCCCGTTTGCCCTCTAAACAGCCTCAATTCGTGGAGACACAGACTATAAGAAAGATTGATTCTTCCATTAATGTAATTGCATCATTTCCAATACCCCATATATATTTTGTGGTATATATATATATATATATATAGTAGCAGTCAAAGTTGGGACACACCTGCTCATTCAAGGGTTTTTCTTTTGTTTTTACTATTTTCTACATTGTAGAGTAAAAGCGAAGACATCAAAACCATGAAATAACACATAGCCACCCATTGCCTTGACAGCTTTGCACATTCTTTGTATTCTCTCAACCAGTTTCATGAGGTATTCACTTGGAATGCATTTCAAATAACAGGTGTGTCTTGTTAAGTTAATTTGTGGAATTAAAAACGCACAGGCCTACTTTAGGACATAGACACATGGCCTTATTTATTGACAATAACAAGCTTGATAAAATAATGCCGTCTAAATAGCATTGTGGATATTCCAGTTGTTTTAAAGTGACAAGAAGCAATGGAACTTAACAGATAACAAAAGCCTGTGCGACTTCCTTTTTGCTGCAGTTCCGCAGCAGCATAGGTACCGTGGGAACCGAACGATGCAATTCTGTGTGGTGTTCTTGCTCCTCTCACGCAACTCTGGCGTGGAAACCACACCAGTATTGCTTCACTAACTGATCTGTCAGTGATACTCGAACCACCATGTCTTTTCAAAGTAAAGCAGGTTCAGTTTGTCCACAGGTTCCCACAAACTCAACTGTACATTTGGTGCACATACCCACTGATGACTCATTGCGTTGTGTAAAAGAGGCCTATATCTGATACACAGGCCTGGTTTCTCACTACAAGACTCACTCAATGAACATGCACATAGCTTACAAACAATAAACAACTCATAACCTTTTTTACTATGTTAGTAAATATACGATGTTCTCAGTGGGGGCCCGTCATTCAGGGCAGGTGGAGCAGAGCGTTATATCTACCGTCGCTTTGATTGGACTGATGATGTCAACATCATACTTTCAAAATGTTTGCTAGCAAGCTAGACAAGCAGTCTTCCTTCTGAATCATGTCAACAATCTACTGGCAAATCCTTTTCAATCCTTGTCATATGAAGAGAAATTATGAAGAGATATAACGTATGGGTGCTAATCGGCCATTGGACATAAATATTACACAAAAAGTTGGAAATCGCAAATTCAACAATGAGTGGTTTGGAAGGAATCAGTAGCTAACTGCAAGTGCTGCAAAGCAATCCCTATTTTGCTTCCCCTGCCTGTTACTCAGTGCAGAGGGTGTGTGGTCCAAGTCTGGTTTTAAGGGTCTCTTCTTCAAGCTTAGAAGGATAAACATTCATACGCAAAACCATGGGCCAGAACAGGTTGAATACATTGCCCATGCTGTCAATCCAGCATGACTTCTGCGGCATTCAAAACAACTTGAATCTCGGGAAGTGGGAAATCTCAGACTTCCAGTGAGTTCAAGACAACTGGCAACTCTGGAAAAAGAAATTGCTCAGACTGGGAAAATACATTTTTGAACGGTCATCCAACTCGGAATTCCAAGTCGGGGACTCAAGCTTCTTTCTAGAGCTCTGACCTGAAGATCACTGACGTCATGATTCAACCAGTTGTGCTGTGACAAGGTAGGGGTGGTATACAGAAGATTGCCTTATTTGGTATAAGACCAAGTCCATACTATGGCAAGAACAAGTCAAATAAGCAAAGAGAAACGACAGTCCATCATTGCTGTAAGACATGGTCAGTCAATACGGAAGGTTTCTTTGAAAGTTTTTTTAAGTGCAGTCGCAAAAACTATCAAGCGCTATGATGAAACTGCCTCATGAAGACCCCAAAGGAAAGGAAGACCCAAAGTTACCTCTGCTGCAGGGGATAAGTTCATTACAGTTACCAGCCTGAGAAATTGCAGGCCAAATAATTGCTTCATAGAGTTCTAGTAAGAGACACATTTCAACATCAACTGTTCAGAGGAGTCTGTGTGAATCAGACCTTCATGGTCAAATTGCTGCAAAGAAACAACTACTAAAGGACACCAATAATAAGAAGAGACTTGCATGGGCCAAGAAACACAGGCAATGGACATGAGACTGGTGGAAATATGTCCTTTGGTCTGATGAGTCCAAATTTGAGATTTTTGGTTCCAACCGCTGTCTTTATGAGACGCCGAGTAGGTGCACGGATGATCTCTGCATGTGTGGTTCCCGCCATGAAGCACGGAGGAGGAAGTGACACTGTCTGTGATTTATTTAGAAGGCACATTTAACCAGCAGGGCTACCACAGCATTCTGCAGCAATACACAATCCCATCTGGATTGCACTTAAATAAAGGTTAAATAATAATACATTTTTTAAACTAGGCAAGAACATTCTTATTTACAGTGACGGTTTGGTTTGGGATGAGTTGGATCGCAGAGTGAAGGAAAAGCAGCCAACGAGTGCTCAGTATATGTGGGAACTCCTTCAAGACTGTTGGAAAAAGCATTCCAGGTGAAGCTGGTTGAGAGAATTCCAAGAGTGTGCAAATATGTCATCAAGGCAAAGGGTGGCTACTTTGAACAATCTAAAATATATTTAGATTTGTTTAGCACTTTTTTGGTTATTACATGATTCCATATGTGTTATTTCATAGTTTTAATGTCTTTACTATTATTCTACAATGTAGAAAATAGTGAAAATAAAGAAAAACCATTGAATGAGTAAGTGTGTCCAAACTTTGACTGTGTAGTTTTTTCTTCAGTTTAGTCACGTGATTTCTCAATTTGCCGTACATTTGCCAATCAGTTGTGCAGCCAGACTTATTTGCCATTCCTTTTGCCTCCTCCCCCTCAACCATACAATGTTTCAATTCTTCATCAATCCACAGGGATTTAAACGTTTTTATAGTTGTTTTTATAGTCTGTCTTTTCCTCGTTACATACCACAGACCAACAAATTATTCTTTACATCAACAACTTAGGAATCACTACAAAAAGTATTGTATGACACTATATTAGGCCCAGCTTTTGGAACTTTGGTTTTCCTAGATATGGCTACTATATTGTGATCACTACATCCAATGGATCTGGATACAGCTTTCAAGCAGTTTTCTACAGTATTAGTAAAGATGTGATCAATACATGTTGATTTCACTCCTGTGCTGTCTGTGACTACACTGGTAGGTTGTCTGATAACCTGAACCAGGTTGCAGGCACTAGTTACAGTTTGAAGCTTTTTCTTGAGTGGGCAGCCTGATGAAAGCCAGTCAAATATTTAAATTACCCAGAAAATATAACTATGTTGAAGTAAAGGGATGGAATAATAATATATACATATAAATATATGGATGAGTAATGACCATGCGGCATAGGCAAGATGGAATAAAATACAGTATTTACAGTTGAAGTCGGAAGTTTACATACACCTTAGTCAAATACATTTAAACTCATTTTTTCACAATTTCTGACATTTAATCCTAGTAAAAAATCCCTGTTTTTAGGTCAGTTAGGACCACCACTTTATTTTAAGAATGTGAAATGTCAGAATAATAGTAGAGAGAATTATTAATTTCAGCTGTTATTTCTTTCATCACATTCCCAGTGGGTCAGAAGTTTACATACTCTCAATTAGTAATTGGTAGCATTGCCTTTAAATTGTTTAACTTGGGTCAAATTTGATGCTGCCACCACTGTGCTTCACGGTTGGGATGGTGTACTTCAGCTTGCAAGCATACCCCTTTTTCCTCCAAACATAACGATGGTCATTATGGAAAACTTATTGGGGACATTGGTTGCTGTAGATGTCCTGGAGGGCAGGTAGTTTGCCCCCGGCTATTTTTGTTTCATCATTTCTCCAAAAAGTATGATCTTTGCAAACCGTAGTCTGGCTTTTTTTATGGCGGTTTTGGAGCAGTGGCTTCTTCCTTGACGAGCGGCCTTTCAGGTTATGTCGATATAGGACTCGTTTTACTGTCGATATACAGTGCCTTGCGAAAGTATTCGGCCCCCTTGAACTTTGCGACCTTTTGCCACATTTCAGGCTTCAGGCTTCAAACATAAAGATATAAAACTGTTTGCTGCACTGAAAGTAAAGGGGCAGAATAATTTTGCACGCCCAATTTTTCAGTTTTTGATTTGTTAAAAAAGTTTGAAATATCCAATAAATGTCGTTCCACTTCATGATTGTGTCCCACTTGTTGTTGATTCTTCACAAAAAAATACAGTTTTATATCTTTATGTTTGAAGCCTGAAATGTGGCAAAAGGTCGCAAAGTTCAAGGGGGCCGAATACTTTCGCAAGGCACTGTAGATACTTTTGTACCCGTTTCCTCCAGCATCTTCACAAGGTCCTTTGCTGTTTTTCTGGGATTGATTAGCACTTTTCGCACAAAAGTACGTTCATCTCTAGGAGACAGAACGCATCTCCTTCCTGAGCGGTATGACGGCTGCGTGGTCCCATGGTGTTTATATTTGTGTACAATTGTTGGAAATTGCTCCCAAGGATGAACCAGACTTGTGGAGGTCTACAATTTTCTTTCTGAGGTCTTGGCTGACTTCTTTTGATTTTCCCATGATGTCAAGCAAAGAGGCACTAAGTTTGAAGGCAAGGCCTTGAAATACATCCACAGGTACACCTCCAATTGACTCAAATTATTATTCAGAAGATTCTAAAGCCATGACATAATTTTCTAGAATTTTCCAAGCTGTTCAAGGCACAGTCAACTTAGTGTATGTAAACTTCTGACCCACTGGAATTGTGGGTCAGAATACAGTGAATTATAAGTGAAATAATTTGCCTCTAAACAATTGTTGGAAAAAATACTTGTCATGCACAAAGTAGATGTCCTAACAGACTTGGCAAAACTATAGTTTGTTAACAAGAAATGTGTGGAGTTGTTGAAAAATGAGTTTTAGTTTTAGTTTTAATGACTCCAACCTAAGTGTATGTGAACTTCCGACTTCAACTGTACATATGAGATGAGTAATGCAAGATATGTAAACATTATTAAAGTGACTCATGATCCATTTATTAAAGTTGTTGGTAATCAAGCCTACTACTGTTGTGTCGTCTGCAAACTTGATAATTGAGTTGGAGGTGTGCATGTCCACGCAGCCATGGGTGAACAGGGAGTACAGGAGGGGGCTGAGCACGCACCCTTGTGGGGCCCGAGTGTTGAGGATCAGCGACGTGGAGATGTTGTTTCCTACCTTCATCACCTGGGGGGCGGCCCGTCAGAAAGTCCAGGACCCATTTTTACAGGGCAGGGTTGAGACCAAGGGCCTCAAGCTTAATGATGAGCTTGGAGGGTACTATGGTGTTGAATGCTGAGCTGTAGTCAATGAACAGCATTCTTACATAGGTATTCCTCTTGTCCAGATGGGATAGGGCAGTGTGATGGCGATTGCATCGTCTGTGGACCTATTGGGGCGGTGTGCAATTTGAAGTGGGTCTAGGGTGACAGGTAAGGTGGAGGTGATATGATCCTTGAGTCGTCTCTCAAAGCACTTCATGATGACAGAAGTTGTCTGAAGACCTTACCACATACGTCTTGTGTCTGAGCGGTTGAATTGTGACTCCACTTTGTCTCTGTACTGACATCTTGCTTGTTTGTTTGCCTTGCGGAGGGAATATCTACACTGTTTGTATTTGGCCATATTCCCAGTCATCTTTCTATGGTTAAATGCGGTGGTTCGCGCTTTCAGTTTTGCGTGAATGCCGCCACCTATCCACGGTTTCTGGTTAGGCTAGATTTTAATAGTCACAGTGGTTACAACGTCTCCTATGCACTTCCTTATAAACTCAGTCACCGAATCAGCGTATACGTCGATATTATTCTCTGAGGCTACCCGGAACATGTCTCCGTCTGCGTGGATTCTGAATGGTCAGACCAGCATTGAATAGTCTTTATCACGGGTACATCCAGTTTGAGTTTCTGCCTATTGGAAGGGAGGAGCAAAAGTGGACAGCGAGCCCAGACGGGAGCTGCGGCAGAACGAAAAGAAGAGGAGAGAGGGGCTCCTCAGCCCAGCAGAGAAGTTGTCTCAGCTCCAGAAAGGCACACGCCACAGAGAGAGAGAGTGGAGTGAATATCTCCAGTTATAAAGACTTTAAAATCCATGGACAGATCAGAGATCAGAATCAGAAAGATAAGCTCAGCTTCAGCAGCCTAGAACATCAGATTGAAAATTGATATGGAGAAAAGGTTACTGCGGCACAGGTTCAGGACAGATCCCCACCGGAGCCTGGCCCTGACAACGGTCACATAGAGTGGTGGGACCCACCTGGAGAGGTTCAGCACTTGAGCCAAGAACGACAAGAATTAGTCAAACAGATGCTCAGAGAGGAATCAGCTGTTTTTGCCAAAGATGACATGGACATAGTGTGTACTGAAAATCTCAGAATGGAGATAACATTGACTGATAACATACCAGTGGCAAAGAGATACAATGGTGTGCCACGCCCCTTGTATGCTGAAGTGAAAAGCCACCTTCAGAGGCTCCTGAACAAAAACTTCATCAGGAAGTCAACGTCATCATACGCATCACCTCTGGTGTCAGGATTTGGCCAGGGTTGTTCCGGGTTTTGGTCACTAGATGCCCCCATTGTGCTTTTTGACCTCATGTTTTTTCCCTTGTTCCCCATTATTATTTGCACCTGTGCCTCGTTTCCCCTGATTGTATTTAAACCCTTAGTTTCCCTCAGTTCTGTGCTCTGTGTTTGTATGTTAGCACCCAGCCCTAGTGTTCTGTGTGCTCTTGTCGATTCCGGTGGACGCTCTTGTGGGATTCTTTTTTTTGTTTTTGAGTATCTTTTGAGGCTTTTTTGTGCTATACCTACCACCTTGTGGATTTGCCTTTTTGTATTGAAGGACTTCTCTTTTTACTTTATTAAATACACCGTCTTAAGTACTGCTGTGTCTGCCTCATCTTCTGGGTTCTGCTGACTATTCGTGGCTCAGTTGGTTAAGTGACTGTTTCTCACTCCGGAGACCCAGGTTCGTAACCGGGTCCTGACATCTGGTCTGTGTACGGAAAAAAAGATGGGTGTTTAAGACTGTGTTGATTACAGGGGATTGAACAAGAAGGCATCCCATACTCCGTATACAGGAAATACTTGATGGTTTGGGAGGAAACTCATGGTTTACAGTTTTAGATCAAGGAAAGGCAGACCACCAAGGCTTTGTGGGAGAGGAGTCCAGAAAACACACTGCCTTCAGCACCCCTTGGGCCTTATAGGAATGGAATAGAATTCCCTTTGGCTTATCAAACAGTCCCTCTGCCTTCCAACGAAGCATGGAGGAAAGTTTAGAGGGTATAAGAGATAGAATCTGTATACCATATTTGGATGTCGGTCATTTGAACAACATGTGGAAGATGTCCGTCAGGTACTCAGACAGCAAAATAAATGGGCTATTAATCTCGGGGCTGATAATTGTGACCTATTCAAGAATGAGGTCCGTTATTTAGGAAAAATCATGTCTGCTGAGGGATACAGAATGTATGTTAAAGAAATTATAGCAGTGCAAGAACTGGTAAACAGGCCACCAACAAACGTGAGAGAGCTGAGGAAACTACTGGGGTTTCTAGGGTTCTATAGGGGTTATGTACAGAACCTCTCACAACATGCAAAATGTCTCTATGACTTACTAGCAGTGAAGTCGGAGACCCCAGCATCCGGGAAACGAAGGACCAAGATAGCTATGCAGTCGGGACAGGCTCTGCCCCACCAGAAAGTTATATGGGAGGATGCTCACCAGAGAGCATTAGAACATTTGGTGAGTGTGTTGACTAATCCACCTGTGCTTGCTAACCCAGATTTCAAGGACCCTTTTATCTTGCATGTTGATGCCTCCGAAGAGGGATTGGGGGGTATGTTATACCAACGACAAAGTGGGGTCATTGGATATGGCTCCCTCACCCTGACACAAGCAGAGAGAAACTATGACCGTCACTCAGGGAAACTGGAAGTATTGGCCCTCAAATTGGCAGTGACTGAGCGGTGTCGTGTACCTATTTTATGCTCCCTCTGTGACAGTGTACAGTGATAATAACCCCTTGACAAATGTACTAACTACGGCAAGGCTGAATTGCAACCGGTCATCGCTGGGTGGCGGAGCTGTCTGACTTTAATCTCACACTGAAGTATCGCCCTGGAAAGGTAAACACTGACGCAGACTTTGTGTCACGCTCTCCTTTGCATGCTGAACATTACGTGGAAGAATGCACAGAGAAACACTCACCTGAGATGGTAAAAGCAACCCTCAATAATGTTCAGACTCAACAGAATGACTGTGTAACGGTCACACTAAGGCCATCAGTGCAAGATGAGCTGTCATGGTGGGGGGGGGGGGAACTGTTACAGACCGACTGTAACAGCAAAAAGGACACAAGTTGTCGTTCCAAGTCAGTATAGAACACTGATTTACAAGTACTGACACACTGAAATGGCCCATATAGGAACAGAAAGAGTGTTGAGCATGAGACCGCTTTAATTGGCCGCGCATGCAACATGACATTGGACACTTTATCACTAAAGCGTGTATGTGTATCAAACAAAAGAAACCCAGTGTAATAACTAGGGCCACAATGCAACATGTATGAGCTACAGCTCCAATCGAGATGATTTCAATTGAGTATGTGCATTTGGAGAAGAGCAGTGGGGGCTACGAGGACATTTGAGTTATTTTAGATAGGCTTAACCAAATTTGCACAAGCCTACCCCACCAGAAATAAGTCAGGGAAAACTGCAGCAAAAAAAGCTTTTAGATCATTTTTTCCCAAAGTTTGGTTTGTGTTAAAAATCCATCATGATCAGTGAAGAGAGTTTGAAAATCAGTTATTCAGAGCCTTGCAGAACTGTACGGGATTAGCCAATTCCAGAACCTCTCCATATCATCCACAGGGGAATCCGGTGGAGAGATTTAACCGTACACTGTTGTCAATGTTGCGCACACTAGATGAATTATCTGAACAAGGTCATTCATGCATATAAACTCAGAAAAAAAAGAAGAAATAATCATTTTTTCAGGACCCTGTCTTTCAGAGATAATTTATAAAAATCCAAATAACTTCACAGATCTTCATTGTAAAGGGTTTAAACTCGGTTTCCCATGCTTGTTCAATGAACAATTGATGAACATGCACCTGTGGAATGGTCGTTAAGACACTAACAGCTTACAGACGGTAGGCAATTAAGGTCACAGTTATGAAAACTTAGGACACTAAAGAGGCCTTTCTACTGACTCTACTGAAAAACACCAAAACAAAGATGAACAGGGTCACTTCTCATCTGCGTGAACGTGCCTTAGGCATGCTGCAAGGAGGCATGAGGACTGCAGATGTGACCAGGGCAATAAATTGCATGTCCGTACTGTGAGACGCCTAAGATGGCGCTATAGGGACAGGACGGACAGCTGATCGTCCTCGCAGTGGCAGACCACGTGTAACACCTGCACAGGATCGGTACATCTGAACATCACACCTACGGGACCGGTACAGGATGGCAACAACAACTGCCCGAGTTATGGTCGGATTTGCGTTTATCATCAAAGGAATGAGCATTACACCGAGGCCTGTACTCTGGAGCGGGATCGATTTGGAGGTGGAGGGTACATCATGGTCTGGGGCGGTGTGTCACAGCATCATCGGACTGAGCTTGTCATTGCAGGCCATCTCAACGCTGTGCATTACAGGGAAGACATCTTCCTCCCTCATGTGGTATGCCGCCAGCCATACTGTTCGTTCTGTGCATGATTTCCTGCAAGACAGGAATGTCAGTGTCCTGCCATGGCCAGCGAAGAGCCAGGATATGAATCCCATTGAGCACGTCTGGGACCTGTTGGATCTGAGGGTGAGGGCTAGGGCCACCCCCCCCCCAGAAATGTCCAGGAACTTGCAGGTGTCTTGGTGGAAGAGTGGGGTAACATCTCACAGCAAGAACTGGCAAATCTGGTGCAGTCCATGAGGAGGAGATGCACTGCAGTACTTAATGCAGCTGGTGGCCACACCAGATACTGACTGTTACTTTTGATTTTGATCCCCCCAAAATCAACATTATTCAATTTCTGTTAGTCACATGTCTGTGGAACTTGTTCAGTTTATGTTGTTCCTCTCAGTTGTTGAATCTTGTTATGTTCATACAAATATTTATACATGTTAAGTTTGCTGAAATTGTTGACAGTGTTGTTGACAGTGAGAGGACGTTTCTTTTTTTGCTGAGTTTAAATGTACTACCAGTGACGCTACTGGGTTTTCACTGTATTTCCTCCTATTTGGAAGGGCTCCACTGCTACCTGTTGACCTTGTCTTTGGGTTACAGATAAAGGAACAGGAGAAATCATATCAGGATTTTGCTTAGAAGTGGCAGCAAAAGATGGCGGAAGCCTATGACATCGCCATTAGAAACATGTAGAAATCAACGGCAAAGGGAAAAGTCTACTTCGATCGGAAGAAAATGAGTTTGGTTCTGGTCTCAGGGGATCGTATACTGGTGAGGAACATGTCAGAACGTGGGGGGCGGGAAAGCTAAGATCACACTGGGAAGACCAAATCCACGTGGTGGTACCAGGAAAGGTGATGACAGCCCTGTCTATGAGGTCAAACCCGAGAGGGGTACAGGCAGGGCACAGATTCTGCATCGCAATATGCCAATATGTCATGTAATTCCCTACCATTTGAGGAACATGTTGAAACACCCAGTAGAGGTCTGTGGAGAAGGGAACCACCCCAGCAAAAGCAGCAAAATGGGGAGAGGCTGAGTCTGAGAAATTAGGATTCTTATCCAGTATTCATTAATAGGCCACGTAGGGATGAAGAGAGCAAACAGAGTAGCACACAGCTAGTATCAGACAATAGTGAGGAACGGGGCCAGACTGATAGAAACTTCACTGTGAAGGAGCGCCAACCAGTCCTCAGGGAGAGCCCAGCGAGGACGGGGTTAAATATGGAAACAGCTGAGGGCTCAGAGACTCAATAATCTCATGATGAAGTGGACACTGATTCATTGGGGTCACACATGACCTTGCCCCGCCGTTCAGCCCGGCAGAGGAGGCCCAGAGACATTCTAACCTATAACACTTTAGGGCAGCCAAGCTCTTATCAGGATATGAACTAGAGATGCTCAGATGTGTATATATTTTCTTGTTTACCTTTACTAATCACAGTGTGAGAACGTTTAGTGGGGGTTGCGTCTTTGCCCATAAAGGTAGACTGGACATGTTTATATAGTTAAATGGCTGTTAGGCAAGTTTTCTCAGTTGTTCTCATGACCAGTACTTACATACTCTGTTTGTTTTGAGGCCAGTGAAATGTTTGGGACAACATTTAGTGTTTGCAGGGGGGGTGTTGTAAGGGGCTTAATACAGTTGTATTCCAGCCACTAGGGGGTACTCTGGTGAAGCCCATAGGAAATAAAGAAATATCATTTAAGTGAATAGTGGAGAGGAAGCAAAAGGAACAAAAAAAGTGCTGTAAACTGCTGTTACATGTGCTGACATGATTAAAAGTCAAGTAAACAGCACCTTTCACATTGTGGTTTATATTATAAGCTCATAAAAAGGGTAATGCATTCACAGCTTGTTGTTAATGCATTAAGCAGTTGCTGAATGCATGTTCTTATTTCTTCACAAGAACTGCATTTACAGTACTTGTCCCTTCTATGGAGACCATCTGAGAGAACACATGGAAATCCTTCAAGTGAGTAGGTTGTCTCCTCACTCTCGTTGATGTTCGACATACTGGAGTAGCTGGTGTCACCTCTCTCTCTTCACCAGCGTTTGGTTCATTTCTGTCAATTTCCGTCAATAAATCCTTCTGTGCTGCCTAAAGAGGCGAGTCAAATGCTTCTTCCGAATTTATTTATTTATTTGTTTAAAAAAAATGCTATATCTGTTCGCACAGACTATGTCCTGCCCAGTTTTAGAGTGAAAGTGTGAAGATGAGGACTCGGAGGTAAACTTGCTATTGCTATAATAAAAACAATATGTTTCGTTGCCCATAATTAAGCTATTTATCAGAGTTATTAACCTCACAATAAACCATATTCAAGTAATTGACATAACTTACATTACTTGGAAGCGGCAGCTGCAGAGATGGACTGTAGGCTAATTTGAAAAGGCCTAATTCATATACTACACTATACTTCGCCTGGCATACAACGTTTGCTCTCTACCCAGTCCACTGCTCAGAAGAGATGGCTAACCACACACCTAACACATTCACTTCAAACTGAAGCTGAAATGACAGCAAACTAGCTGCATTTCCTGTTTTTCTATCGACATTTCTTTGTATATTCTGTATCCATAAAAATGATGCTTTCATGATTTCTACTGGATGACAAAAGCTGCCAGCCTATCTGTCCTGTCCCGACTCTCGACATGTTCATTACCATAGGACACATGGAGATTGAAATTCAATATTGAAACTCAATATTGAAACCATGTTACAAATATCAGCGTTTTTTTGAAAATCAAATGCCAATCTAGAAGAAATGGGAGATAATGTCTAGATGCTTTTTACAGTGTAGATCTAGTATATAAATTGCTTGACTGAGCTGATGAGATCGTGGATTGAGCAGTCAGATAGAACAGAATAAATAGCAGTGGAGGCTGCTGAGGGGAGGACGGCTCATAATAGTGACTGGAACGGCGAGAATGGAATGGCATCAAACCATGTGTTTGATGTATTTGATACCATTCCATTTATTCCCTTCTAGCCATTACCACGAGTCCGTCTTCCCCAATTAAGGTGCCACCAATCTCCTGTGGTAAATAGGCATTTCAACGTCATAGATTTAGCCGGTGGTAACTTGTAGAATAGACACAGGCTGGAATACGGTTTTAACCAATCAGCATCCAGGATTAGACCCCCGTTGTATAAAACCTTCCATAGTCTGCGTTTTAATAATATATGCCCACGGAGAGCAATTATGGTGCCTGTAAGTATATTTAGACACAGCCTATTAAAACAAGTTGTTGTTTTGTTTAGAATTTGATTAGAATAATTGACTCTCTTTTTAGGCCTTATCAATAATGAATTGAATATTTCTTATTGACTATGTTTGGCATGTCCATGCTCTTTACAATAGGCCAATTTACAATAGGCCTAGCCTATTGTTTTTTGACTATTTTCTACATTGTAGAATAATAGTGAAGACATCAAAACTATGCAATAACACATATGGAATCATGTAGTAACCAAAAAAGTATATTTTAGTTTTGAGATTCTTCAAAGTAGCCACCCTTTGCCTTGATGACAGCTTTGCACACTCTTGGCATTATCTCAACCTGCTTCATGATGTAGTCACCGGGAATGCATTTCAATTAAAACGTGGAATTTATTTTCTTCTTAATGCGTTTCAGCCAATCAGTTGTGGCAAGGTAGGGTTGGTATACAGAAGCCCTATTTAGTAAAATATCAAGTCCATATTATGGCAAGAACAGCTCAAATAAGCAAAGAGAAACAACAGTCCATTATTACTTTAAGACATGAAGGTCAGTCAATTCTGAAAATGTCAAAAACTTTGAACGTTTGTTCAAGTGCAGTCGCAAAAACCATCAAGCGCTATGATGAAACTGGCTCTCACGAGGACTGCCACAGGAAAGGAAGACCCAGAGGTACCTCTGCTGCAGAGGACAAGTTTATTAGAGTTACCAGCCTCAGATTGTAGCCCAAATAAATGCTTCACAGAGTTCAAGTAACAGACACATCTCAACAAATTAAATCACATCAAATTTCATTGGTCACATACACATGGTTAGCAGATGTTGATGCGAGTGTAGCGAAATGCTTGTGCTTCGAGTTCCAACCATGCAGTAATATCTAACAAGTAATCTAACAATTTCACAACAACTATGAATGAGAATATGTACATATAAATATATGGATGAGCGATGGCCGAAAGGCATAGTCAAGATGCAGTAGATGCTCTTGAGTACAGTATATACATATGAGATGAGTAATATAGGGTATGTAAACATTATAGAAAGTGGCATTGTTTAAAGTGACTAGTGATACATTTATTACATCCAATTTTGAATTATTAAAGTGGCTAGAAATTTGAATCAGTATGCTGGCAGCAGCCTCTAATGTTAGTGATGGCTGTTTAACAGTCTGATGGCCTTGATATAGGAGCTGTTTTTCAGTCTCTCGGTCCCAGCTTTGATGTACCTGTATTGACCTCGCCTTCTGGATGATAGCGGGGTGAACAGGCAGTGGCTCGGGTGGTTGTTGTCCGTGATGATCTTTCTGGCCTTCCTGTGACATCGGGTGATGTAGCTGTCCTGGAGGGCAGGTAGTTTGCCCCCGGTGATGCGTTGTGCAGACCTCACTACCCTCTGGAGAGCCTTGCGGTTGTGGGTGGAGCAGTTGCCATACCAGGCGGTTATACAGCCCGACAGGATGCTTTTGATTGTGCATCTGTAAAAGTTTGTGAGTGTTTTTGGTGACAAGCCAAATTTATTCAGCCTCCTGAGATTGAAGAGGCGCTGTTGCTCCTTCTTCACCACGCTGTCTGTGTGGGTGGACCAATTCAGTTTGTCCGTGATGTGTATGCCGAGGAACTTAAAACTTTCCACCTTCTCCACTGCTGTTCCATCGATGTAGATAGGGGGTGCTCCCTCTGCTGTTTCCTGAAGTCCACGATCATCTCCTTTGTTTTGTTGACGTTGAATGTGGGGTTGTTTTCCTGACACCACACTCCGAGGGCCCTCACCTCCTCTCTGTAGGCCGTCTCGTCATTGTTGGTAATCAAGCCTACCACTGTAGTGTCGTCTGCAAACTTGATGATTGTCAAGGGAGTAAAGGAGAGGGCTGAGAACGCACCCTTGTGGGGTCCCAGTGTTGAGGATTTGTGGGGTGGAGATGTTGTTTCCTACCCTCACCACCAGGGGCGGCCCGTCAAAGTCCAGAACCCAGTTGCACCGGGCAGGGTCGAGACCCAGGGTCTCAAGCTTAATGACGAGTTTGGAGGGTACTATGGTGTTAAATGCTGAGCTGTAGTCGATGAACAGCATTCTTACATAGGTATTCCTCTTGTCCAGATGGGTTAGGACAGTGTGTGGACCTATTGGGGCGGTAATCAATTTGGAGTGGGTCTAGGGTGTCAGGTATGTTGGAGGTGATATGATCATTGACTAGTCTCTCAAAGCACTTCATGATAACGGAAGTGAGTGCTCGTCGCTTAGCTCAGTTACCTTAGCTTTCTTGGGAAATGGAACAATGGTGGCCCTCTTGAAGCATGTGGGAACAGCAGACTGGGATAGGGATTGATTGAATATGTCCATAAACACACCAGCCAGCTGGCCTGCGCATGCTCTGAGGACGCGGCTAGGGATGTCGCCTGGGCCGGCAGCCTTGCAAGGGTTAACACATTTAAATGTTTTACATTTAGGAGAGTCCGCAGGTTTTGGTTGTGGGCCGTGTCGGTGGCACTGAATTGTCCTCAAAGCGAGTGAAGAAGTTGTTTAGTTTGTCTGGGAGCAAGACATCGGTTCCGCGAGGGGGCTGGTTTTCTTTTTGTAGTCCGTGATTGACTGTAGACCCTGCCACATACCTCTTGTGTCTGAGCCATTGAATTGCAACTCTTCTTTGTCTCTATACTGATGCTTAGCTTGTTTGATTGCCTTGCGGATGAAATAGCTACACTGTTTGTATTCGGTCATGGTTCCGGTCGCATTGCCCTGATTAAAAATGCTCTTTCAGTTTTGCGCGAATGCTGCCATCAATCCACACTTTCAGGTTGGGGAAGGTTTTAATAGTCATCGATACACTTGCTAATAAACTCGCTCACCGAATCAGCGTATACATCAACATCAACAGTTCAGAGGAGACTGCATGAATCAGGCCTTTGTGGTCGAATTGCTGCAAAGAAACCACTACTAAAGGACACCAATAATAAGAAGAAACTTGCTTTGGCCAACAAACACGAGCAATGGACATTAGACTTGTTGTGAGATTAGTCCAAATGTGAGGTTTTTGGTTCCAACCATCGTGTCTTTGTGAGACGCAGAGTAGGTGAATGGATGATCAGACAAGATTCTCTGGTCTGATGAAACCAAGATTGAACTCTGATCTGAATGCCAAGCGTCACGTCCGGAGGAAACCTGGCACCATCCCTATGGTGAAGCATGGTGGTGGCAGCATCTTGCTGTGGGGATGTTTTTCAGCGGTAGGGACTGGGAGACTAGTCAGGGACGAGGGAAAGATGAACGGAGCAAAGTACAGAAACATCCTTGATGAAAACCTGCTCCAGAGACCTTAGGACCTCAGACTGGGGTCACTTTCACCCTCCAATAGTAGAACAACCCTAAGCACACAGCAAGACAACGCAGGAGTGGCATCGGGAGAAGTCTATGAATGTCCTTGAGTGGCCCAGCCAGATCGCAGGCTTGAACCCGATGTAACATCTCTTGAGAGACCTGAAAATTGCTGTGCAGCGATGCTCCCCATCCAATCTGAAAGAGTCTAGGAGTACTGTATCTGCAGAGAAGAATGGGAGAAACTCCCCAAATATAGAGGTGCCAAGCTTGTAGCGTACCCAAAAAGACTTGAGGCTCTAATTTCTGCCCAAGATACCTCAACAAAGTACTGAGTAAAGGGTCTGAATACTTATGTAAATGTGATATATATATATATTTTTTTTTTAAATGTTCATACATTTGGTAAAATTTCGAAAAACCTGTTTTTGCTTTGTCATTGTAGGGTAATGTGTGTAGATTGATGAGAAAGAAAAACTATTTATTACATTTTAGAATTAGGCTGTAATGTAACAAAAGGTGGAAAAAGTCAAGGTGTCTGAATACTTTCTGAATTATTATTTATAAAGTTACATATAACTAACTTTAGGTTATAGTTTCATATACCAAACCACTGTATCAGTGGCGATTTTGGCATGTAAATCTTAGTGGGGCGAACTCAACAATTGCACTATAACGGTGCCAAACGGTGCCCACAAACTGTTATGGCCTACATAAAGCTGTCCCGACAGATGAGCTTAGCTTTCAGCACCATGGAGTGAATCCTTACCACACCTGGCTATCAGTAGAGCCTTGTCTGGCAGCGGAACAGTTCATTCAGCCCCATTAACTGACTTTTTAAAACCTTAGCTGATACGGCTGACTTTCTTAAACACATGTGGTGCCTACTCACTCCTTGTGGATTTGTGTAAGTTGATAAGAACCCCACTGTCCTTCAATAATAAAGAACACCAACATGAGTTTTGACTTTTGAACCATACACAAACATTATTACATTTTATGTTCAGTAAATTCATAATGTTTGTTCTCACATCATTATCTATAAACAAGTGCAAGCAAACGAGCTGCAACCAGGTAGGCATATTTGTTCAGCACTTTCAAAATGGATACAGACAGAAATTCAGATCGACTTTATTTTACATTTTCTCTGAAGGGGCATTTAAAAATGTGGAGCTAATGTTGTAAACCGTGATTGACCACACACTCCAGTACAGTAGGTGGCGGCATGCACCTTTAACGTTTGTTTGAGGCCTGCCATTACATAATAATAGAAGAAGTTTTCTCTCTCTCTCTCTCTCTCTCTCTCTCTCTCTCTCTCTCTCTCTCTCTCTCTCTCTCTCTCTCTCTCTCTCTCTCTCTCTCTCTCTCTCTCTCTCTCTCTCTCTCTCTCTCTCTCTCTCTCTCTCTCTCTCTCTCTCTCTCTCTCTAGAAATCTATTTCTCTCTCTCTCTCTCTCTCTCTCTCTCTCTCTCTCTCTCTCTCTCTCTCTCTCTCTAGAAATCTATTTAGATTGCTCTCTCTCTAGAAATCTATTTAGATTGCTGTCTCTCTAGAAATCTATTTAGATTGCTGTCAAATGTCAAACTAGCGTTCCACACGGAGTTATCTCGCACCCAGAATGAATCGGAACAAGAACCAGACACAAAGGAGACGAAATTAATGGGGAAGCACGCGGACTGCAACGTTAATGGTTTTGACTTCTGCAACAGTCATAACTGTCATTCGGAAAAATTTACTTCCCGGTAGCTACAACATTCAGAACGGACAACGTCCAGGTAAATTACTTTATGCTGTTATAGGCAATACGCTATAAAGGCCCGGGGAAGTTCAAGAGACGAACTTCAAAATAGATCAAATTGTTAGATGCAGATAACCTACATATATGTGCACGCTCCTGCCTCTCTCCCTCGCTCTGTCTCTGCCTGCAAGTCTTCTGCCTGCAAGTCTTCTGCGTGTAGAATATGCTGGCACAGTTGTCTTCGGGACAGTCTTTTATTTGTTTTATTTGTATTCGTATTTCACCAAGATTGTTAAGAACAAGTTCTTATTTACAATGACGGTTTTCAGGGGAACAGTGGGTTAACTGCTTTGTTCAGGGACAGAACGACCCCTCGGTTACTAGTCCAACGCTCTAACCACTAGGCTACCTGCCGCACCGTTTTACTGGCAGGTTAAGTCTTTTTTGCCTCATGAAATTACAGTAGGCTACCGGTAGCCTGTATCCATTACGTTTTTCAGATGGAATTGAATTTCCCAAGACATTTAGTAGAAATTAAACACATCTAGCTACCATATCATAAACAACGACATAAAAAAACAACACAGCAGCACATTAATCAGCGACGTTTATTATATACTTTTTTTTTAAAGGCTGAGCATAATTCTACGGTATGAAATGGTACAGACCTAATGCACTTTTATTTCCTGAGAATTGATCAGCTGCATTCTCTCTGTAGAGGGTTGCGGTAGATATAACTTAACTGCCCGGTCCTAGCGGTTATACATATAAGGCCAATATTCGGCATTGTAAATTGACATGGAATTGTATGAATTTTCTTAGAATTTTAACTGAAAACCGTACAAAAAAAATGGTAGCTTAAACATTAAGCAAATTGTCAGTTTGTCTCATCCCTAGTACCGACTGTGCCACCACCAGGACACATTCTATACATTGGCCTAAGATAAGCTACCTCTGTACAGTTTAGAACGCTTGCCAAATATCAGAACTCAAAATCAATATAATATGCTTTTGATGTATTTTGGACCATTTGAAGTTGACTACTTTATAAACGTCTTCTCCAGAACCACTGGACCGATGTTGTGTATATATCATCTGGATGCACATCGTAAAACCCAACATTTTCCAAGACTCTAGCTGAAACAATATGGCAAATGAGCTTGCAATAATGTTTTTCCCTGTCCCAACAGCGCCACAATGTGTTTTTTTTTTATTCACCCTGACTGTGTAGCTTTTATTTGATTGTTATTTCTCAAAGATTGTATTATTT